>NW_020954672.1:65370-74665 GCF_900497805.2 Vombatus ursinus
AGAAAAGAAATGAGAGGTATGCAAGACAGAGTCAACAGCTTGGAAAACGAAGGACAAAAATTGAAGAAAACAATTCCTTAAAAAATACAATTGGCCAAATGAAAAAAAAAATCTATGCAGATCTAGGAGAGAGGTTTAACACTCTAGCAAAGCTAAGTGCTTTCCTTTTGGAGACAAACTTAAATAAGGAAGTTACTGTAATTCTGAAGTGCCGCTTAGGTCCCTTGGACATGCAGTTCATCAAAAGGATAGGTTACTTGATTTTGTAACATTCTTGAGTACTTTACCTTTGCAGAAGAGCCTCAACCACATATTATTATCATAAGTCTGAAGAATATAATTCTTATATAATTTATTCTTATATAATAAGTCCCTGGGGTAAAGGACCCTTATTTTAGAAGGAAGGTCTCTTGACTTTAAAAATCATGAGAATTTTCTGTTGTGGGATTTGGGATGGGAGCTCAGATAGAGAGAAATCTAAATTATTTAGGTCTCTAGGAGGTAGAAGCCCACTAGAGAGGATATGTTCACTATTCATGTACTCAGATGCAAGTTTTCTGTGATTTGTTTTTGTTGTTATTATTGCTGTTTTCTGTCCAAATAAAACCTGTCTTATTTAAAACAAAAAAACAAGAAACCAATTCTCTCATGTTTATAGACTACTGTTTGAAATAAAATATTGATCTGAAGGTAAAAATAATGCATACACAAAAAAAAAAAGAAGTGAAAGACCTGAATGGATTTTTTGGAAAATTGGATTATCATAGATCTCTCGAGAATATTGAATGGAAATAGAAAGGAACAAGGTGAGTTCCTATCTTCCACAATCACTATTATGATGGTTAATTTTGTATTTCCCTCCATCCTATACTTTCTCTTTGTTTCCCATCTTCTCTTTAAAAGTTTGTTTTGTTTCTGCCTAATCCTTCCCTTAGTCTATCCTTTCTTTTATTTCCCCCCTTTCAGTTAGCCCCTTTGTCTCCTGTTTGCCCATTGATTGAAATGCATTTGTGTAATGAACTACAAGTGTGTGTGTACTTGTGTGTGTATTTGTGTGTGTATCTACTTGCGTGTATGTGTTCTGTCCTTTGACCAGTTTAGATGAGCATGAGTTTCTAGTGTTGCTTACTCCCCCAACTCCATCCTCCCTATTGTATAGAATTACACAACTCATTTATATGAGATAATTTTTCCATTCTTCCTTTCCTTTCTCCCCTTCTAGCTCATTCCTCGTTCCCTCACTTTCCATTCTTCTTTTAAAATCAGCAAAATACAACAGAATCACTTCCAGGCCCTCTGTCTAATTAGACTCCCTCTATCATCAGTGATGATGATAGTGTTCTAAGGGAATATACACTAATACATATATATATATATAATATACATATATATGCATGTGTGGATGTATCATCCTCCCATATCAGAATGTAAATAATTTATCATTGTTTAATCATTTATGGTTGCTTGCTCATGTTTACCTTCATATGCTTCTTTTCACTCTTGTGTTTGTATGGCAAATTTTCTACTCAGTTCTGGTCTTTTCATCAGGAATGCTTTGAAGTCCTTCATTTCATTAAAATTCATTTCTTCCCCTAGAGGACTATATTCAATTTTATGAGGTAAGTTGTTCTTTGCTGTAAACCTGTATCTTATGACTTCTGGAATGTACTACAAGCTCTTTGCTTTTTTATTATAATGTCTGCTAAATCCTATGTGACTCTGACTGCGGTTCTTCAGTACTTGAGTTCTTTATTTTTGGCTTCTTACATTATTTTTCTTTGACTTGCCAGCTCTGGATTTTGGCTCTAATATTCCTGAGAATTTTAATTTGGATTTTTTTTTAAGAGGTGACTGATGGATTTTCCCATTTCTACTTTTCCCTTTGATTCTAAAAGATGTAGGCAGTTTTATTTTATGATTTCCTGAAATATAATGTCTAAGCTTTTTTCTGGTAATGCTTTTCAGGCAATCCAATGATTTTTAAATTATCTCTCCTTAATTTGTTTTATAGGTCAGTTGTTTTTACTATGAGATACCTCATATTTTCATATATTATTTCTTTTGATTTTATTTTAATATTTGTTAATGTCTCACATAGTCATAAACTTCTATTTAGTCAATTCTATATTCTAAATTAATGTTTTTATTATAAAATAAAAAGAAGCTTTCTTCAGTAAAGATTTTTATTCTTTGTTCCAAAGATGCTAATTCTCTTTTCATACATTTCTTCCACAGCTCTCATTTCTTTGCTCATTTTTTCCTCTACCATCTTCATTTAATTTGTAAAATCATTTTTAGCTCTTTTTAACTCTTATTGTTTCTCTATTAGGAATTCTGGTTGCATTTGTACCCAAACTGAGTTTTTCTTTGAGGTTTTGCTTACCAATGTTTCAAAGTCATTCTCTTCTTCTAGCCTTCTGTCTTAAGCTTCCCTGTCACATAATAAGCAACCAGGTGGGTTAGTGAATAGAATACTGGAGTCAGGAAGACCTCAATTCAAATCTTCTTTCAGGCCCTTACTAGTTATGTGATCCTATAACAGTAATTTAACTTCTGCCTACCTTGGTTTCCTCAAATGTAAAATGAAGGTAATGACAGCACCTACCTCCCAGGGTTGCTGAAAGAATCAAATGAGATTATATTTGTAGTGTTTAGTATGGTTCCTGGCATATAATAGGTACTATATAAATGCTAGTAATAATAGTTCTTTATGGTAGAATTCTTCTATTCTTTGTTCAGTTTTCTAGTCTGTTTCTTGATTTTGGACTTTATATGTGAGCTGAGCTCTGCATAACTCTGAGGAGAATGTCTAGGGAGAGCTCTTTCATCCTTGTGCTACTTTCACAGCTCAAGATGGGGATCTGTAAGTTTTCAATGTCCCCAGAGTGATGCTGTCCAGGGCAAAATGTACTTATTGGCCTCCTAGTATGGGCTTTGCAATTTCTTGTGCCAGTATTGCGTCTGCTGGCTTGTTCCTGGCAAGAAGCTTCAGTGGACTGCTCCTGGATTAAGCCACTATGAATCTGCTAGATGACTCTACAATTTCAGAGCAACTTGAACCTCAGTCTTCCCTTTGCTATGAGATTCCTGGCCTAGTTATTCCACTGAGGACTTCCATGCTGATTCGCTAGAGCCTAGAACTGAGACCCTTTTCTGCTTCTGCAATCAGAGTCACACATCTAGTCTTTGACTCTCAATTTATTCCTCAATTTAGGGCACATGGCTGTAACCACCTCTTTCCTTCACACCTAGGTGCAGGTGTTCCCTTCATTCCTCTTGGATCTCTGCCCCAAAACTGGGTAGTGGGTGATAGAGCTGCCAGGTGGCACTAGTTCTATACCCTTACATGTTCAGGGATCCATTGGGATCGCTTCCTGTCCAGGAGCTTCCTCTCACACAGTGCCCACTTTCAATCATCTTTTACTCCTTGGGTACTGCAATAATCTGCCTGTGGCACACTCCTGGCCAGACTCCATCTCCAGGGTCAACAGAACTCTCTTTCTATCTTCCTAGACCAACTTGGGCTGGGAAAATAACCCACTGTGATTTTTTTCTTTGATTTTCCCATCAATATTCAGTCTGGCATGTTTTCTAGATCTTTGTATTGATACATGATGGCGGAACAACCTTGTACTTCTTCAGGCTACTCTGCCAACTTGACTCTGCCTTACCCATCTCTATTGTACAATCCCAGAAGAATATACACTCCTTCAGTACATGAGAATGTTTCCTTTAATCTTTCCTTTTCCATATCATATTGCAAACTTGCAGCTACTTGGGGCTTATCAAGGGCTTCTTGGGGTAGACTTGATATAGGGGGAGTATTGTCATGATGTATGAATCCTCAAAGTTGAACTAGCCAAATAAACCTGTGTCTAGGGACTACACTTGAATTATGCTATAATAAACAACTTACGGTTTCTAAACATTTGTTCCTTACCTTAAAGACAACTATGTCTTCCTCCTATTTGCCCCTAATCATCATTCTCAAGCTAGGTATAATTTGCCTAGTTTTTTCAAGTAATCCTCACTTGGAATGAACTCAAGGTCCTTCTCCATCCTGGTTGCTCTACTCTGAATGCTTTTCAGCTTACAAGTGACTTTTCTAAAATGGTGTGACCAATACTCCCAAAGTCAGAACAAGTCAGAATATAATGATACTTACCTCCTCTCTATTTCTCTAAATTATACTGATCAGGGGCTTAAGGTTATAAGCTACCTAGAATAAATAAAAGGAGACAATTCAATTCAATGAGCATTTATTGAGCACCTAATATATATCAGATACAGAGGGTAGTCTGGGAATACAAAAATATAAGTGAAAGAGTCACTGCCTTCAAGGAGCTCACATTCTACTTTAAACACATATGGCTTTGTGGAACCCCATATCCCAATACATGAAAAAGTCTCAAAATATAATCAGCACCAAAGCAAATTTATATAAATTCATATGCAGAAAGAATAGCTTAGTGGAAAGATGGCCAGATTTTAAATAACAGGGTTTCAGTTAACATCCTATTTCTACTGTTTACTACTAGATTACCATGGACAAATTTGTAAATCCTGCTGTGCATCAGTTTTTTCATGTGTAAAATTAAGGGGTTGAACATGATCTCTAATATCCATTTTAACTCTAAATCTATGAACATGAACAGATGCAGAAAAGATGATGAAACTAGAATATTCAGGAGGCATTCCTAACCTTGGAGCATGGAGAAATAAAGAGCAATCATGATGCTCCAGAGTATGCCTATCTCAGATCCTGGTCCACAGAGAAAGGAAGTGATTTTTGCAAAGTCTCACAGGGAAATTATTGAAAAGAGAATAATATGTATTGTAATAATAATGATAATGATACTAATAATAATAACTAGTGCATGTGGTTTCAAAAGCAATTTTCATATCACATTTGATTTCATAAAATACCCCATATTCCAGGGGAGGAAACTGAAGGACAGAGAAATTAAGTGCCTTGATAAGGGGAACATAGTGTCTGAGGCAAGATGTGAATTCAGTCAGAGTCCTGATTTCAAGTCCAACCTGCTATCTACTGTGCCATCTGCCTGCTAGCAACTGGGATTTTATAGCCCTTAGAGGCACCTCAGTGGCACAATAGATCAATCCCTAGACCTAGATTCAGGAAGAACTGAGTTCAAATATAGCTTTGCATACTTAATAGAATAGTTCTCTGCTCCTGGATAAGTCACTTAATATCTGTTTGCCTCATTTTCCTCATTTTTAAAATGGAAATAATAATAGCATCTGTATTTCATGATTATCATGAGTATAAAATAAGATAATATTTACATCATTGTTGTTCAGTCACAATTCTCTGTGATCATATGTACCATATCACTCCAATACTTTGCATGAGGTTTTCCTGGCAAAGAAACTGGAGTGGTTCATCATTTCCTTCTCCAGGGAATTAAGGCAGACAGAGGTTAAGTGACTTGCTCAGGGTCACATAGATAGGAAGTGTTTGAGGACAGATTTGAACTCAGGTCTTCCTGACTCCAAGCCCAGCACTCTATCCATTGAGTTGCCTAATGTTTGCATAGTTCTTTGCAAATATTGAATCCCTATGTAGATGGTACATATTATTAACATTTTACAGACACTATTGTATTTAAGCTTCATTACAATCCTGTGAGTTAGGTACTAATGCTATTAATACCCCAATTTCCCAGGTGAGGAAATGGGCTCGGAGAACCTAAGCGACTCACTCATAGTCACAGAACGAACCAATAAGAGTCAGAGGTGGGATTTCAATCCAAGTAATTGATCTCATAACTCAAAAAAAAGAAAAAAATAGCACACGTTTTTTCACAATTTTAGGTGTACACAGTGCTATATTAAAGTTATTTAATTTGAATTTAATAACACTTCAAGGTAAAGCCACCTCATACTCTCTTTCCAGAGATGAGGAAAGCAAGGAAAAAAGCAAAAAAGTGGATTGTTTAGTTTCATCCAACCCACAAAGCTCCAAGGGAGGATCAAAAACCTAGCTCTTCCTAATTACAAAAACTGCTCCATTGCTACTGTGACACAATGATTCTCACTTTCCAGGACCTTATCATGGAGCCATAATGGAGGATCCAAACCTAGAACCCTAGAGTCCAGAAAAAAGATGACATGTGAGTATGAGAAAAGAAAGAAAAAAAAAGATTGGGACTTCTCCTCAGCTGACAAAGCCAAACCACCCACATATTCTAAGAGCAGTAAGATGCATTTTCAACTAAGTCCAAACATTCTGCTCTGAGAATTGCAAGAAAATCAAGGAAATTGGCTAATTAATCAGCTCCCAAGAGAAGGAAAAAGTTTAATATAACTAATACAGTCAAGCTTATAGACTTTATGAGAGAATTTCAACCTTTCCAGGGCTATTCTGCCCTTGCCTGGATTCCATAATAAGTCTTAGTCTTATGGCACACAATTAAGTGACCCCTGAGACAATCACTGAATCTTTTACCATCCCTCTCCCTAACTGCTGGTTGCCTAGGACATCATACACTCTCAGGACCCATCTGCCTCTCAATGCACACCCCAGAACATCTGCAGAGGTGCCTTCTCTACATGGATCTGAGAAAAAAGGGACATAAAATGCAGAAGACCTTAAATGAGGTTATAAGATTTGTCTCCTGCCTCTACCTCTGCCTCTCCACTGTGTGACTGTGAATAACAATGATGAGAAATTACCCAAATTTTAGTGGATCTAAAAAAGCTCATCATTGCTATAAAGGAAAGGAAAAGAGACCATGGGAATTAGAGGGGAGAGAAATGGATAATGTAGAATGCTTAGATTTAATGGGTCTTGTTTCACCTAGACATCCCAAAGGCTTCCCTAGATAGGATAATTTATCAATTCTTTATTAAAAATACAGATTTAGAATGTACCTATAAGAAAAATAATTGGATCTGAGGTTCTAAAGTGATGAAGCCTTACCGCTTATTTGGATCAACCAACTTCATGGCAGAAGAGTGGGCAAACCACTCCATCAGAGGAGGTTATCCTTATCCTCAAAAACCATTTCTTGGTAAGTAGCCCTGCAAGCTATTTTGTAAATTAGTCTATCATAGTAACACTCTTCATTGGTATTTTCCCAATACATTTTCTTTTTTCTTTCTTTTTTGCTTTGTTATTCTACCTCATGTTTCTTCTAACCTCTCTGGGTCCCATTTACTCACCCTTAAAGGAAAAATGTTTACAACCTGCATGTTCTATATATCTGGGCCAACATTGCCCAGACATTAAAAGGAAAACCTAGTCAGTGGTAAAATTTAAGAGCCCCTGAAAATCTCCCCTGACCAAATTATCCTGCACCAGATAGTGGGGTCTGAAATTTCCTCTAGATCATTGAATGCACTGGGAGCAATCCTTACAGGTGATAATTTGATGTAGTCTGAGAGAATCATCACCCTACCATGTGGTATAGAAAAAAAGAACACTGGACTTGGAGTCAGAAGATGTGAGTTGAAATCCCAAATCTGATATTTACTTGATTATAAGACATTGGTCAAGTTACTTTACCTCTCTGAGCCTCAGTTTCTCAAAGGTAAAAAGGGATGAATACTGTCTGGCTCTGACTACCTTCTAGAGGAGTGCTGAGGAAAATACATTAAAAGAGTTAAGACTCCATAGAGATGAGATATTTTTATACTCAGCACTTTAACAGACATTCTTAGCATCACTAGATGAAATTCCAAGTACATTTCCTAATAAAGACATCAGTGATTAGTTAAAGTAGTGTCCTAAGTATCATGGATAAGAATAAGTATAAGAATAATTATGAATAAAATAGGCTTTAATGGGCTGAGATAGAGCAGGTTCACATCTCCAAAAGTATCTATAGGGAAATGCAAGTTTAGTTCTAAGCCATCATCATCATCATTGCATTAAGATAGTGTATTAAAATTTGCAAAGTGCTTTACACAATAACTCATTTAATCCTAATAACAATTCTGTAAAGGAAGTGCTATTATTGTTTCCATTTTACAAAGGAGGAAACTGAGGCTGAGAAAGGTTAAGTGACAGAGTGACACAGCTACTCAGTGTCTGAGTCAGGATTTGAACTTGGGCTTTCCTGATTCTACATCCAGTGTTCTATGTACTATGCTACCTGGATGACTAAGAAAAAGTGTGACCTATTAGTTGTTGATAAGTTAGGAATGTTTGTACTGCTACCGTTGGTTATGTTTTTTCAGGTGTTTATGTCATATCATATACAATATTGTGAGGTCCAAGGCTGTGAGTGGGGTTTATATTTTAGACTATCTTATACCTCTTTCAAAGCAACAAGTACTGCACATAGCACATCTGCAATAGTTACTTTTTTAATGTTATCATTAAGAATAAATTTATATATAAAGTTAACATTTACATAGTATGTTAAAATTTACTGATGTGAATGTTTCCTCATTTGAGTCACTCAGGAGTCTTATGAAACACATTGAATGAATAAATGAATGAAACATTTATTAAGTGATTACTGTAAGCAAAACACTGTGCTAAGTGCTGGAGATACAAACGGAAAAATAAGTTTTTGCACTCCGGAGCTCACTTTCTAGTGGGATGCAACACATACAGAAGACGATGAATTATCTATCTAACAGAGCAGATAATAAAGCTGAGAGATTAAATGATTTCTTCTTTCCTATCTGATTGAAAATAAAATCACTTTTTAAAGCACTTAAATGTTTACAAAATTGTAAATATATGTTTATACATATTACATATATGTACATCTAATTTGGTCCTCACAGCTAAACAGTAAATCAGAAACTACAGGCATCTTATCCCCATTTTACAGATAAGGTAAGTTTAATGACTTAATTATGATGTGATAGAAGGAAGACTTCATGAAAAGACTAGAATGTGAACTAGATATTGAAATAGAAAGTAGAGATTATTATTATTCATATCATACAGGAGTGATGTGAGCAAAGGTACAAAAGTGGGACAATATAGTATTTATCTAACAATAGTGAGTGACTTACTTTGAGTGGAGCATCTTCCCCAATAGAATGTGAGACCCTTGATGTCAGAAACTGTTTTTACCTTTCTTTGTATGCCAAGTGTTCAGCAAAGTGTTTGACACATAAAAAGCACCTAATAAATGCTTGACTCAGTGTATTTCAGTTCTTAGCTAATTAAAAATTTAGAATCAAGAGAAGTTCTATTGCTAACACCTCTGAATTGCTGTACACAAAACCAAAGAATCAGAGAATTTTAGAATGAAGAATCTCTTTAGAGATTCCTTAAATTGGGGAAAAATGAGAAATAGGAAATAAAGCAGCC
>NW_020954672.1:77665-81140 GCF_900497805.2 Vombatus ursinus
ACAACCTCAGATAGTTACTAAGTATGTGACCCTGGGCAAGTCACTTAACCCCAATTGCCTCAAAAAAAAAAAAAAAAAGACTTTACCTACTTTCACTTTTGAAATATAGCTATGTCTAAGTTTGGAATTTGCCTTCCTGATTTCTTGACTGTGTACCTCTTCTGATTATCTGGTAACCTCATGCTCCTTGATACTAATCTCAAAGACTTGGATTCTTTTGCTCCTAATAAAGACATGCCCCAATGACCATGATGCACTCCTTCATTCTATGACAATTTAACATTATCTGAAATTATGTTAAAGAAAGCAGTTAGTTCCACAGGAACAATTTTTATGCCAATGCAATAAATGGTAACAATAAGCAGATCAAAGGAAGTGATTCCTCATTGGGACTGAAAGGCAAATTCAGATTATTGCCAATCACCCAGTTTTAATTTCTGATGATTGGTAATCTAGGGTTTTATTGGAATACCAGATCATAAAAGATAAGACTGTAAGAGGAGAGCCCAATAATCTGTTGCAATCTTAATCTATGTTACAAAGGTATCCAGTGTCCATGACTATGAAGGTCATAATCCCACTATGTTCTGCCCTGGTCACACCCCATCTAGAGTATGAAGTTCAGGTCTGGGTTCCACACTTTATAAATAATCCTAATATGCTAGAGATTATCCCTAGGAAAGGCCTTTGTAAGGATAAATTGAAAGACTGGAGATATTAAAATGGGAGTGAGGGGTGAGGAGGGAGAAGTGATACCTGGGAAAACATAGCAGAAAATCCTAACTGTCTTTGAGTTCTTGAAGCATGATAATGTAAAAATGAGGGATTAGACTTGTTCTATATGGTTCCAGAGGGCAGAACTTGTAACAATAAGTATACATTGCAAAAAAGCAGTTTAGACTTAGTAATAGGATAAATGTTCCTAACAATTAAAATTTCCCAAATTAGAATACACTGTCTGAGGAAGTAGAGGGTTTGACCTCACTAGAGGTCTTCAAGAAAAAGTTAAATTAGCCCTTGTCAGGGATGTGTCACTAGAGACCTTCTTCCAAATCAAACAGCACCTTATTTACTTCATTTGGGTCTCACTGTTCAACCAGTTCTGAATTGACCTAATTTTGTCATCATCAAACCAAATTTATCCACCTTGAAAAAAATAGTGTGACAGTTTACCAAATGTTTTCCTAAAATCACCATTCCTCTAAGGTACCAATTCAATAATTCATTCATAAAGGGAAGTGATTTAGTCTAGAATTATCTGTCCTTTGATAAAAAAGAGTTGGCATTATTTTGTTATTAAGCATTGTAATTATTTCATTAATATTTCAATGATTTAACTAATGTTGTATAATTAATAATTCAATTGTGTCACTAATAATTTAAATAATATTATAATTGTAATGAATAAATATCCTTTTTATTAAATAATAGCAGCTCAGAGAGGTTGTGTGATTTGACTGAGGTCACATAGCAAGTTATACACTCTTTGCTGTCAAAGCTAAAAATGTTAATAATTTTTGTGTAATTTTGATTTTTAAAACTTATTTTGAGGTCTCATTACAGATAAATAAATGCTTTTCAAATGATACATGAAAGACAAGTGTGTGTGCATGTGTGTGATTATGATTGGCTGGTTAGTAATCTATTGTTCCATTTCTCTATTTTTTCAGCCCATTAGAGATAGCTTTAATGATAACCACTTTGCAATGTTTTAAAGTATTGGAGAGCAAGATCATCTTTACATGCTTTCTTATAATTTTGCCTGTTCATTTCTCTTCCATATAGATTTCATTACACTTTTAACCAGTTTGTTTCATCTATTTTACCTTTGTAATTTTCACATTCATCCCTTCTTCTTCACCCACACTAGTCTCATTAACTTTTTGAAGTCAAACCAATAAATATTTATTAATCATCTTCCATGTGCCAAGCCCTTTGTTAGCCACCTCCAGAAAGAGAGGTAACAGCATCAGAGTGCAAACTGAAGCACATTTTCTTTTCTTTCTTTCTTTTACTTTTTTTCTTACCTTTTTTTCAGACCTGGCAAGTGTAGGGATTTGTTTTGCATGACTATATACATTTGTAATAAGTTTTGTTTTTCTTACCTTCTTAGTGGTTGGGATGGGTGGAGGGAGGGAGAAAATTTAGAACTGAAAATGAAATAAAATTGAATCTTTTAAAAATAATCTAATGGAGGAAACAACATTCAAACAACACAACACATATACAAGAAAACTGGAGGCTATCCAAAAGGGAAGATACTGCCATTAAAATTGAAAGGTTTCTTGTAGAAGATGGGAATTCTTTGTTGTTGTTCAGTTGTGTCCAACTCTTCTTGACCCCTTTTGGGATTTTCTTGGTAATGATACTAGCGTAGTTTGCCATTTCCTCCTCCAGCTCATTTTGCAGATGAAGAATCTGAGGTAAACAGGGTTGAGTGACTTACCCAGGGTCACACTACTAGTAAGTGTCTGAGGCTGGATTTGAACTCAGGAAGATGGTTCTTCCTTACTCTAGGCCCAGCACTCTATCTACTGTGGCACCTAACTCGTCAAATTCTTACCAGCAGCCTTCTAATAATAGTTCCCTAATTCATCTAGTATCACAGATATTCTCTTCAGCTTGGCCTTTAAAATCATTCACTACCTTTCTCCAACCTACTTTTCTAGACAAATTTTGCATTGTTCCCCTTTACACACTCCAGAGCCCAGCCATTCTAGCATAAAGTATTACATCTCCCTCTTCCATTTTATGCAGCAAGATGGCTCAGTGGATAGAATATTGACAAGGAGTCAAGAAGACCTGATTTCAAATCTAGCCTCAGACACTTATTAGCTGTGTGACCCTGGGCAAGTCACTTAACCTGTTTGCCCTAATACACTGGAGAAGGAAATGGCAGACCATGACAATGCCTTTGCCAAGAAAATTGCATGGAAAGTACGGTCCATGGAATGATGAAGAATCAGACAACCTCTATTCCTGGAATGGACTCTCTTCTCTTCTCTGCCTCTTAGAATCTCTTTCTTTCTTCCAGTCTTGACCCTTGTCTGAAGTCCTACCCTTAGTTAAAACACTGTTCTTCCTCAAATAATCAGGTATATACACATGTATTATACAATACTAATAGAATATAAGCCCCTTCAGTTCATAGGACTCTGTTCTTTTCATCTTTCTATCCCTGGTTCCTAGCACATTGCCTTGAATATTTTTTAATTTATTTTATTCTGAACTTAAGAAATAAAATAAGCATTTTTGTAACATAGTAAAATACAAAAAAAAGATGATTTCACATGAAATTGTAAATCTATTATGTATAACCTTCTATTTCTTTTAAATATATAATAAAGTTATCTTTCTTTTTTAAGTTGTTTCTTTTTTTCCTTTTTTTCTTCCCTTTCCTCTGCCCTAGTGATAGCTACCATTAGATAGATAGATAGATAGATAGATAGATAGATAGATAGATAGATAGATAGAT
>NW_020954672.1:81150-83039 GCF_900497805.2 Vombatus ursinus
GATAGATAGATAGATAGATAGATAGATAGATAGATAGATAGATAGATGTATATATGTAAAATCATTCCATATATACTTCTAATTATCAGTTCTTTCTCTGGATGCAGATAGTAAATTCCTTCATAGGTCTGTTGTAGTTAATTGGGGTATATATAATAGTCAAAATGACTTAGTCATTCAAAGTTGTTCTTAAAATAATATTGTTATTATTATATACAACATTCTTTTGATTCTTCTCATTTCACTCTTCATTATTTCCTGTAAGTCTCTCCATGTTTTTTTAAATCAACAAACTTATCATACAGCACAGTAATATAAATCCCCAAATGGGGTCATGAAAAGTCAGAGACAACTGAATAACAACAGCCTCCTCCCCAGTAGATTATAAGCTCCTTCAGGTCAGGAACTGTTTCAAACATACTGTCTATACCTTTACTCAAGTAACAGCATAAGACCAAGCACAGATCCCTGGGATATTGCACTGGAAATCCCATCAACACTAATGTGAACCATTAAGAATTAGTCTTCAAAAATGAAAGAACACTCCCAACCCACCCCATTGAGGAGGTGAGAGGGCCATAGGTGTTATACATTGTGCATGGTTTTTTTGGAATTTTTCAATGTATCAAACAGTTGTGTTGATTTTTTTTAAGTTGGCAGTCCTCCACAAAGCTAACCACCACCTGTACTAGCTCCTCCCTCTCTTCAATCCTGTGATGTTCTTAGCTGAGTGGTACACTTAATTCTATTGCCTTCCCTACATTATTTACTATTTATCCTATATATAGCTCTCTCTCTCTTTCTCTCTCTGTCTCTCCACATACACACACACACACACACACACACACACATTTCTCCATAGAGATAGAGTTAGAGATGTAGATACATATAGATATTTGCATGTTATCAATTAATTTATCATTATACAGTGTCTGAGAGATTGGTAGGCAGGGGTTGCAAATATTTATTCTATTTTACTGATTGGGAAGCTGACTTAAAAGCAAGCTTTTCCTAAAGCCCAGTTTAAAGCAGAAAGAAACATTTTCTCAGATACAAAACAAGAAATAAAGTATTCAAGTCTTTTGATTCCTAGTCCATGCCATTATCCATAAGGACATGATGCTTGTCAAAGCTAATGTCACCCTAGAGGTCACTTGAATCTATGTTCCAGGGAAAAAAAACTCAAAATCCCTAGAGAAGCACCATACACTGATAGGGTTAGTTTTTCTTCTGTCTCCCAGAACTTCTGAGAGGCAAAGAGAAATCACAGCATAGGACATTCAACAGCCTATGTAGAGCTTTCCAAAATAACATTTAAAGGGTAGGTCCCCAAAGAAGACAGACTCTTAAGGGGAGGGAAATACCTGGCACTGAATTTTCCCCTGGCACTGTTCTCCATCTATAGACAACAACATGATCCCTCAAAGAGCTGTGTTTGTGTACTCTACCAGGTTGTATTATAATCCTTCTTCCTTGTTCTAACTCTAGAGAGTTATTAACACCACATCCGTCTCTCCACCCTTTCTCTAGGAGGTAAGATATCAGATAGGATACTACTTTGTCTCAGGTACCAGATAAGACACTAGGTTTTCTCTTTAATAAAAATCAAGGAGGCAGAGGGAAAAAAAGATGAACAAACATGACTTTGGGATTCCCTGCCCTGCCCCAAGAAAGTAGGCGATGCAATGCTTACAATAAAAATCATAATGAAGGAACAAATGCCTGTGCTGAGCCTTGCTTGTTCCCAAGCAGTAACTGGATAGATAGATAGATAGATAGATAGATAGATAGATAGATAGATAGATAGATAGATAGATAGATAGATAGATAGATAGATAGATAGATGGATGGATGGATGGATGGATGGATGGATGGATGGATGGATGGAT
>NW_020954672.1:83049-89306 GCF_900497805.2 Vombatus ursinus
GATGGATGGATGGATGGATGGATGGATGGATGGATGGATGGATGGATGGATGGATGGATGGATGGATGGATAGATGGACAGATAGATATTGAATTTATCCCTTCCAGGGATGATTGCCATTTGTCACAACTGAGAATACTGTCCTTACATTTGTGAGCTTTGGACACAAAGCATGTGACACGGGTGAATGATGCAATTGTCATTTTGCTGAACCTTTCTTTCGATAACAACTAAGCAGACAAACAAATTGATAATTCAGGTCTTGCCTCATTTCTCTGGACTCACTTCTTAGACAGTTCCAACTGAATGACCAATTTCCAAACATGGACTTTGTTGTGGATTTGGGGACTAAAATAGGCAAAATCCTTCTCTGCCCTGCCATGGCTCTCTGGCTTAGCAAGGCTACTTTGTCTGATATCAAACTATCAAAGCTAAAATTCAAAGTTTTCAAAGTTTAAAGTGTTGTGTGAAACAAATAAACAAATCTAAGGGTCCAAAATCAACCAATTTTCATTTGTTTCATAAAACAAGTTCTTTCAAAGCAGCTTGTTTATGTAAACTTAGCTCCAAGATCATTTAACCTGCATCACACAAACTGCTGCAACACGTACTGAAAACTAAAGGAAGCTGCCTGTTCTTCCAGGTCACTGCAGGTTGCATTTGAAGAAAATCAGCTGGACAGCAGCTCTCTGCAAAGCCAGGAGGAACAGCAGCAAAATGAGTAGAGGTGAGTAACAATGCATTCTCAGAAGTAAGCTTTTGCCTTGGGCCAAAATGTTTTGGAGTTCATTGAATGGCATGGCACAAAGAAAGAATATTTGGAGCCATGACTAGAAAGCATATGTCCCACTTTTTCATATTTTCTGGGCAGCAGCTGAATCTCATTCTGTAGCAATAAGTCTTATTAGGGAACTAGGCGGCATATTGAGTAGAGTACTGGACTTGGAATCAGAAAGAACTATGTTCAAATCCTGCCTCAGACACTAACTAGCTATGTGACCTGGACAAGTGCTACAATTAGCACAATACCTGACACATAAACACTTAATAAATATGTTTACTGGCTTCAACTTTCCCTGCCTCAGTTTCCTAATCTATAAAATGAGGATAATAATACCATAGAGTTTTTGTAAGGATCAAATGAGAATAGGACGGGAGAAGAAAGAAGCATTTCTGTAGTGTCTACTGTGTGCCAAGAACTGCACTCGGTGCTTTACAAATATTATCTCATTTGATCATCACAAGAACCCTGTGAGGGAGGTGTTGTTATTATCCTCATCTTAAAGTTGAAGAGGCTGAAGGAGAGGTTAGGTGACTTACCCAGGGTCACACAGCTAGTAAGTGTTTGAAGCTGAATTTGAACTAGATGTAAAGTGTTTAGAAAGCCTTAAAGTTATAGTAAGTGTTAGTATTATTATTATCATCATCCATAGATGAAGTTAGTCTGATTTATGAAATTTCGTGTTTCAGTGACAAAATCCACAACAGCAACAAGATTCCTTGGTATCTGGAGTTGAATGTCTTTACTGGATTTAAAGAATCTAAATGGCTTATGTAGCAATATTCACCTGTCACCCCTATTCAAAGGACACAGAATAGGCATCCACATAGAATCAGAGCTAAAAGAACTATCAATCATTTACCCAAAGGCAATAAGAGATAGAGGAAAGAGCACTGGTTTGCCAGACTATGCATTTTTGTTACAAGAGGAAAGAAGAATTAATGGGTAGTAATAGAAATGTTCAAAAGAAAAGAGCATCAATAAAGCATTAGAAAATACAGAAGAAAATGAAAAGAAATGGAGGCACAAATAACAACCAATTTTGTAATTATCTTGTTAAATTTTATACATTTTTCTAAAAATTATACATAAGTTTGTGTTTTATACAATCTAAATCATCTTACTCTATTAAAATGTTTGTTTTCTGATATTTGTTAAAATCATATTTTTTCAAAAAAAAATTAGAAAAGCATTGGGCTTAAAACTAAAAGAAATTTGGTCTCAAGTTCAAGCCCCAAAACTTCTTAGCTCTGTGATCATAAAAAAGTCACTTGACCTTTCTCAGTTTCCTGATCTGTGATAGTATTTGCATACCTACTTCATTGGACTATTATGGAGAAAGTATTATGTACAGCACTTCATAAATGAAAATTGCTTTTAACATAAGGCCCCACAGTCACCCCCACCA
Organism: Vombatus ursinus; assembly: GCF_900497805.2. NCBI lineage: Eukaryota > Metazoa > Chordata > Mammalia > Diprotodontia > Vombatidae > Vombatus > Vombatus ursinus. Next base: position 85,239 of record NW_020954672.1, read on the forward strand.
TTCTGTTGTATGAAAAGGCTCGTCAAAGCCCAGGAAGGTTGACAACCTCACACACTATTTCAAAGATAAGTATGCAAATACCTGTATTTTGTTATGCATGTGTGTATGTGTGTGCATATCTATATGTGTGTACATATGTATATATGTATATCTAGGGTATGTATGCATTGTATATGTGTGTATACATGTGTGTATTGTGTATATGCCTGTCTAGAGGCAGCTAAGTAGCACAGAAGACTGAGTGCTGAGCCTGAAGTAGGAAGTCCTGAGTTCAAATCCAGACTCAGACATTACTACCTGTGTGACCCTGGGCAAGTCACACCTCTGTTTGCCTCAGTTTTCTTGTATGTGAAATAGAAATTTTAGTAGTATCTATTTCCCAGGGTTATTGTGAGGATCAAATGATATGATATTTGTGAAGTATTTAGCACAATGTCTGGGATGCTGTATAGGTGTTGTAAGAAAGTTAGTTATTGTTGTTTTCATTGTTATTATATAGCCAGAAGGAAGATTAGGGTTCAAGTCTTCTAAAATTTGATAGAATACTCATTCAACATTGTTATTACATCTGTAACAGATGCATAACATATAGAATGTGTAACAGATTATAATTAATTTTACTAGTGAATGAGTAACAAAAACAAACTGACACAGCCTCAGTGAACCAGCATATTCAGTCCCAGATGATATTTACCAGGATTACACAGATATTTGTGCCTATATGCTCTTTCCCTTTGCCCAAATAAACCTGGTTTATAAGGCATATTTGGATATTTCTTCCATCATTTTTGATCATTCAAAATGAGACATAAACTGAGAAGTCTACTTTAAAAATATGTGTAGCATCATACACATAAAAACACATCAGTACGTAAAGAACAAATTTCTCCAACCATCCAACTTCCCTAAAATACCAGGAAAAATAAAGACATGATAAGTTCAGAATGTATAAGGCATTCTATCAAAAGAGAATGCCAAAATTTTCTAAGCCATCTATGACCAGAGTTACAACTGATCACAGTAGCTCGCTACTTAGAAAGTGAGCCTTACAGAGAACTATGCAAAACCCCAAAGTGCCCCCAATCACCTCTCATGATGCCTGAAATTCTCTCATTAGAAATTAAGTCATTAAGTTCTTGGAATCTTTTCAGTCTTATATACCCCACTATCAAAAGTTAAGTGAGAGAATAACATTATTTAGCATCTAAGGCCTTAGTTTAAAAGATAATTTTGAGCAGAGAAAACTGAAAGTATTAAGCAGAAATTAAATTGCTCATACACAATTTTTTATGATCCATAGTGATAAAAGGAATGGCCACTTCACCACAGGTCCAATGAAGTACTGAAATAGTGAAGTCCCTCTCCATTTCATACATGTGAAATTGACTTTCTAAACTGGCTTTATTCAATTTCATCTTGATTCAGCCACATGATCTTGCTTGTCAAGATCTTTTTGCAGTCTGACTTAAAAATCCAGTGTTTGCTATCCCTTTTAGCTTTGTGTAAACTGCAAATCTGATACATCTGCCATCCAAAATCATTGATAAAGATGTTATACAGCATAGAGTCAAGCACAGATCCTTGGAGCACTCATTGGAGACCTTTTTACAAATTGGCATGGAACCATTAAGGACTCTTCTTTGAATCTAGGCAGTAAACCAGTTCCAAATGTATCTCATTGTAATATGGTCTAGCCCATCTATTTACCACCAGGACAGCAAAAGCTTTGCTAAAGGAAATTCTTTTTACAGAATACTCCTGCTCTACTAATTTAATAAATATCCATTATTTTAAAATATTTCATTGAGGCATCAGGAGAAGCTCCATCTACCTATTTTTGCTTTATAGAAAGACCAGAGCTGCAGGAGGACTTCTCAGCCAGTCAGTTGAATAGGACAATCAATGAATTGTCCGGATTCCTCTGTCACTACCTTGGACATATTTCCATCTTTCCAGGAAGCCACTGCATCTGCTATGGCTTGACTTAGGATTGTGTCCACATACCCATGGGTATACACACACACAAACACACACACACACATATGCTTGCACTAACATATATACACAGGCACACATGCAGACCCACTCATTCATTCACACTCACTTGCATTATTCTTACTCTCTATTTTTTATTTCTATTTTTATTTATTAATTTCCCATGTGCTGCAGCAAGCTCAAGACCTCTGTCTGAGAAGCCCCTGAACAATAACTGCCTCACAAGGTGTATGTGTGTATGTGTATGTGGAGTTGGAAAAGCAGATAATGGAAATAAAGACAGGAAATAGAGATTTCTATAGCTAGAGAAGAACTATATAATCAGAGTCTCTATAATTAGATTACAAGGGCCTCTGCAGAATTATTTAATCCCTGAACCATATCCCAACATATCAGCCCTGTCTCTGTATTCCAATTTAGTCAGTTGGGTATTAATCTGGTTCTTGGGCTCTGTGTATCATCCCTCACCCCGTGCTAATTATATTATTTTAACTGAAATGATCTATCAATTCAATCAGATAGCCAATTGGAATGATTTGTTCATAGAATTAACTAAGTTGACTAAATCAACCAATTATTTGTATGTTACACATACACATACCAAAAAAAAACAGTAGAGAAAATTGTGATTCCAACATACTGCTAGGTCTCCTTATTCATTGCTTCACAGCCTAAGGATGTTTCTACTAAATGAAGATCTATAGACAGTGACTTTGGTGCTTAAAAATAAGGTACATTTCCAAGTGAAAACTGTTTCTAAGTAATGAGAGTCATCTTTGAAAAAAAGATAAGTTGTGTGGCAAAGAGAATTCACATAATTAAGGCATTTCCCCAAAAACATGGATAATAGATTGAGAGACACAGAAATTGGAATGTAGAGCCATATTTTAATATACCAAAGAATCAAGAGATTTTATATTTATTCAAATTTTCAAAGACCTTCCTCAATAACCAGTCCACTGTCAAGTAATAACTTTTGATGCTTTGTGTAGTTTACAGGCAAGTGACTTTCTCCAACACCTATAACAGCTCCAATAGTGTTACTGGTTTCATCCTCCTAGGATTCACCTGCACTGGAGAGATTCAGAAACTTCTCTTCATGCTACTATTGACAATTTACATTCTGACCCTCATGGGGAATGGATCTATCATTTACACTGTATACTGGGATGAGCGAATTCATACCCCCATGTACATACTACTGGCCAACTTCTCCTTCCTGGAAATCTGCTATGTCACTACTACAGTACCCAATGTGTTAGCCAACTTCTTCTCTGAGACCAAGGTCATCTCATTCTCTGGATGCTTCCTCCAGTTCTATTTATTCTTCTCTTTAGGTGCAGTAGAATGTTTTTTTCTGGCCATCATGGCCTTTGATCGGTATCTTGCCATCTGCCGGCCTCTACACTACCACATCACCATGTCAAGACATCTCCAAACCAGTCTGGTTGTCAATTGCTGGGTAATTGGCTTCCTCTGGTTCCCTGTCCCCATTATCATCATCTCCCAGTTGTCCTTTTGTGGCCCCAAGATCATTGATCACATTCTATGTGACGCATCCCCAATTCTAGTACTCACCTGTGCACCAGCACCTATGATGGAATTTATCTGTTCCTTCTTGAGTTCTATGATTCTAGTTGTCCCCTTCTTCTTTATCATAGGGACCTATGCTCTGGTCCTGAAAGCTGTGCTGAGGATACCTTCAAGAAGAGGTAGAAGAAAAGCCTTCTCTACCTGTGGTTCCCATCTTGTCGTAGTATCTCTCTTCTATGGATCTGCAATGGCGATCTATATGAGGCCAAGATCTGGGCATGAAGCAGAGACCCAGAAGGTTGTGACCCTGTTTTATTCCACGGTGACCCCATTCTTGAACCCCGTCATCTATAGCCTTAGGAATAAGGAGATGAAGGATGCCCTGAAGAAAGTGCTAGGACATGAGAATGAAAGTCTTTGTAAAAGATATCCTTTGAGATCCAACTAGACTTTTAACATCCTCCAGAGGTCAAGATCCAAGAATAACTATGTATATGTATATGTATATGTATATGTATATGTATATGTATATGTATATGT
>NW_020954672.1:89316-181507 GCF_900497805.2 Vombatus ursinus
TATGTATATGTATATGTATATGTATATGTATATGTATATGTATATGTGTGTATATGTGTGTGTATGTGTGTGTATATATGTACATGTATATGTATGTGTGTGCATATGTGTATATATGTATGTGTGTGTATGTATGTATGTGTGTGTGTTTATATGTATGTGTGTATGTGTATGTATATGTGTGTGTATAAAGAAACTTGGTCATCTTATTACCCAACCCCACTGACCTATGAAGTCCTTTAGCTTTCCTCATATTGTCAATGCTTATAAGTTCAAAACTTTTACTTATTAGTAGTTTTTTGACATTCAAATAAAGGAGAGATTTCCCAACCACAGAATTCCTACAAAAAAAAATTAAGTCTTCTGTTCACAAATAAAGAGAAGAAAAGGGAAGATTTGCAAAACTATCTTTTTTTCATCTTAGCTTCTTTGTCCCTATAGACAAAAAAAATGGAAATTATCCTGTTTCTTTGAGTACTTCTGAAAATAACTAGACCATAATAAATTTATATTTCTTTTACTGAATAATTTGTCACCATTCATCTCCTTGTCTATTTATAATTGTAGTTCATACAACTGAATGTATGTCCTAGAACTATAGATCTAGAGTTGGAAGGAACCTGAGAGGTCTAAACCCCACATTTTACAGATATGTAAACTAAGGCCCTGAGAGATTAAGTGTCAGGCACAAGAATAGGTAGGGCCATAATTCAAACTCAAATCCCATGACTTCAAGCTCGTACTTCAAGTCCACTGCTCTTTCCACTGCATCGCACTGCTTTCCCACATGTCTTCTCATGTTTTACTTAGAAGTTGCCTTTTAAAAAGAACGATATTCCCATCTATCACAATAATGTAAATGAAATCAATATGGAGAAGCAACAAAAACCTAGTCAATTACAAGGGATTGTTTTATTTTGTTTTTAAGTCTCATACTTTCAGAGGCAAAGGACATATCCCTCCTTTTGGTTAATAAACCCAATTAATGGTTTTGTGTGAGTGTTTTCAGAGAGTATATTTTGTAATTAATTGAAAGAAGTACTGGTTGAGAAATGTCTGTTGTGACAAAAAAAAATATTAATTATTTTAGTGTGTAGAGCAAATATCTATCATTTCAATCATGTTTTTTAATTAATTACAAAATAATATTGTGTTTATATATTGACTCATGCCCCCAACTGACACAACTTTATTAATGAAGCTATTCCCTTTTAACTTTCCCTCCTCCTAAAATGTTTTTTTTCATGTCTCTAGCCTGTGGCTTGGTGAGACGATTTATGATGTTTATTTCAATATCAGAAGATGTATATTGTGGATTGGATCCCTTATCCTAACTCCAGACAATTCATAGTTACCCTTTACAGGTAATTTCCATAAAACAAAGCTATCCTGGGTTATATACATGTGTTTATTATAGAGTGATGATAAATAGATGTCAATATAGATGATGAAATAGAGAAAATGGAGACAAAAATAGAGATTATACATATATAGAGAGAAATACATACATAGATGTATATTCATGTGTTATGAGTGTGTAATGAGGACTGGCCAAGCCCAACCCTTACGAGAATGTATAACACGCAGAGTTAATGCAATCCTCACAAGGACTTTGTAGCATAAATAGACATTATGTGACTGGCTCTCAATCTGATAATCACATGGTGAAGAGATGGACTTATGATTGATTGTTGAGCTGTGCAAAAGTCTAAGTGAAGCCACCAGGGAAACTTTAGAGATGCGTTGAGGTATACAAATGGGATATATTCAAAAAGCATTCATTGGCCTTCCCTGCTTGGCTGTGTTCAAATGAAGGTGTAAGGACTATATAATAAGTCATTGGTGAGTAGAAAGTGGTCTGTTCATAGCCCTGCTGTTGCTTCTGCCTTTGTTGTATTTATTCTTCCTGATTTCAGATTAAGGAATATTAGAGGTATTTATGACCTTGTGATCTCCAAAAGGTCAGAATAGCAGGCACCAGAATTCTGGGAGCTGAGGCCAAATACAGGTGAGGCAGCAGCCAAGGCCCTGAAGAGCCACCTGCCAAACATAGCTCGGCAGTAACTATCTATTGTCCATATCAAATCTGGAAGTGAGGTTAGTGTGGGGAGGACTGGAAGAGGGGATTCTTTATACCAAATGCTTTAAGTGCTGGTTCACCCTTCCCAAGGACTCAGGTAATATTTCAGAGTATGCGTGATCCCCAACCTAAGTTGAAGGGGTAGGGTGGAATTCCTCATGACTTCTATTCTTGCTATATATTAGCAATAAATGTCCCTTTGCAAAAGCTAATCAATTGGTTAAATGATACTAAGTTCCTAATCACTATTGGTTAACACCGAGGAGAACACACCAGAATGAGGATTTGAGCCAATGTAATTAGAGAAAGGCCCTTCAACCCATTAGCTCTTAAAATTCTTGTAAAGAGATACAGCCTTAAAAAGGCACCAGGATTATCCATCAGAGTGGGAGCTAGAATAAGGATCCCAGAGCTTATAAAGGACAAGATAAAGAGAAAGAGAAAATGTGTATGTATATGTATGCATACATATACTATATATATACACTATGGATATATATTCATATATACATTATATATGTAATTATACTATACACACATATATACCTATATGTATATATGCATACTCTTTAAGTGTGATCATTTATACATTGGAAATCAGCAAACACTATATGTCATGGATCAATTTATTACTTTTTAATTAATTGTTTAAACTTAAAGTGATGGAGAAAATGTTAATAATGTAAATAAAAATTATGTTATAGGTAAGTTTTTTTTCTAAAAACGTGGTTCTTAAACATTTATCATCACATCCCTGGAAAAGTATTACAATTCTTATAGACTAAAGTGGATTTCCTGCCATAATTTAGGGGGCCGCTCAATACCATTTAGTTCAAAGATGGATTCAGAAGAAGAGAAGTAATTAACGAAGGAGTTTTAAGAAGAGTTTAAGGCATACTACTTCCCTCAACCTAGGCTCCTATAACTTCTGGTGCAGCCTTTGGCTGAGGAAAAGAGAGATTTAGTGATATTGTTTGAGAAGCTTAACTGAGAAACCTGGTTGATAAGACGATAGAAAGTTTCATAACTATTGGCTAAAGAAGGCTTACTAAGAAAGCCATTGGTGGAGAATGCTGACTAGGAATAGAGCTACAGCCTTTCCTGTAAGAGAGAGGCTTACTAATTCCAGCAGCTAAAGTGGATGAAGGACAGAGTTGCAAGCAGGTCTGAAAACCATAGATGAAACACAAAAGGCAACTGAAAGAGCAAGTTTAGACACTATACTGAATGAATTAAAGCTTCTTCTCTGCAAGGGAAGAGTTTATTGATTGTAACACCTCCCTGCAACAAATGGTGTCTAAAAGAGCTTGTTCAAGAGCCACGAATACAGCATTCCTAGCAGATAATCTTTCAGGACGATAGGTGTTCCACAAAATACCTGGAGTGACTACAGGCCAGAATAGAGAGCAGCACCTGGCAGGAAACAATAAAGAGCAAGCCATGGTGTGTTGCTGTGGCAATCAACGTCTGATAAAGAGCAAGTCCAATAAAAAAAACAGAATAATGACATGAGGAGAAGACATCCACAGATTTTCAGAGTTGAAGGTAGAAGCTGTCCCTCCATATATGTGCTTAGGTCTTGGATGTGTATGTGTGCAGGCACATCTCTCACAAGCAGATGCCCATGGCTTCTCTACACATGGATAACCCTTCTTTCCACCAAATGCATGTGTGTTTGTGGCAGCATAACTTCATAAGAGGAAAATTTTTGCAGTTACTTTATATTGTTATTTAACAGAAATGACTTTATTATAAACCATCTGACTAACAGTAAAGAGTAAAGTCCCTGATGAAGAGATCATCCTTCTATTTGCCAAAGGCAACATCTCTTAATGTGCCCTTGCTCCTATCACATCTAGTTTTATCCAGTAGACTGCTCCCACTCTCATCCCCAGTCTCTCTCTAATATTCAATCTCTCCTAACCTACTTATTCCTTCCATGCTTACACACATGCCCATGTCATCCTTAAAAAAAAACAAAGCACCTCACTAATCCTGCCATCTCCACCAGCTGTCATCCTATATCTCCACTTTTTAACTAACTTCATTGAAAAAGCCATCTACACTCAAATGCCTCCACTTTCTCTTCTTTCATTCTCTTCTAAATCTTTTGCAGTCTGGCTGTTTCAGTCATCATTCAACTGAAACTGTCTACTACAAAATTACTAATGATCTCTTAATTACAAAAAACTAATGACCTTTTCTCCATCACATCTTTCTTGACCTTTCTGGATTTGCATGACAACGTTTTCTCTTGGTTCTCCTCCTACCCATCTGACTGATCCTTATCGGTCCCCCTTTGCTGGTTCTTCATCCCTTACCAGCTGAGGCTATACTCCAAGAATGTGTCCTGGGTTTTATTCTCTATACTGTCTCCCTTGGTGATCTAACCAAATCCTATGGGTTCAATTATCATTTCTATGCAGTCAATTCCTATTCCCATATCTTATATATAATGGAAAAGATTGACCAACAAGTCCAGTTTTTGTGAGTACATATAACATGCCCTGCTATTGCAATACCCACATGTACTTCAGAGTAGGTACAGGTATTTAAGTGTAGAGAACTTTTTCAAAGAGATTAGTTTAAAAGTCAATATATAAGATGATAGCTAGTGGAGAAGGCAAGGTCTAATGAGACTTTTTAAAGATGGGTGGCATATGGGGGCAGCTAGGTGGCGCAGTGGATAGATCTCTGGCTTTGGAGTCAAGAGGACCTGAGTTCAAATCCAGCCTCAGACAATTGACACTAGCTGTGTGACCTTGGGCAAGTCACTTAACCCAATTGCCTAAGCAAAAAAACAAAAAACAAAAACACAAAGATGAGTGACATAGTAGGGGCAGCAAGGTGGCGCAATGCATAGAGCTCCAACCTTGGAGTCAGGAGCTTGACATTTAACTAGCTGTGTGACCCTGGGCAAGTCACTTAAACCCGATTGCCTCACCAAAAAAGCAAAAAAAAAAAAAAAAAAGATGAGCGTCATGGGTATCCAACCCCTGGATGACAGTCTTCCAGAAAAACTCCATAGAGATCCCTGGTTAATTTTTTACTGAGGGACTTTTTTATGGAAGACCATCCATGAAGGTCCAACTGCTGCTCACAATTCTTTATTTCTTCAGAGCTCAGGTAATGTTTAGGTTTTAGTTTTTTATTAAGTTTGCTCCAGGGATTGGGTGGTTTAGGTTTTGATTAAGTTACCTTGGGCAGTGGGGTGGTTTAGTTTAATTTAAATTTTCCCCATGAATGGGATGGTTTAGGATTAAGATTAAGTTCTAGTTTTCTTTTTAACTTTTCCCCTAGGAATGGCGAAGGGTTATGGGTTCCAGTGGTTTCCCCTTGAATAGATTTTTGGTAGCCTGGGACCAAGGGAATGCTCCTGATAGTTATGGGAATGACTAAACAGCAAGCTATTGAATTATGTGACATCTGGCATAAATCTGCAAGGGATTCAAATGGTGATTTGTTTTGCCCCCCCAAAAAAAATTCAGCTTTTTTTCATTATTGCAAATTTTAAAACATTAAGGCTAGCAAGTATGTGTTTGTCTGATCATTTTGTCTATTTTTTGTTTATTTGTAAAACGTAGGAAAATCTTTCTCTTGTGTCATATTTACTGTTCCTGATAGATTCTGTTACCTTGAAAGATTTCTGAGGGGAAAATGCAGCCAGTCAGAAAAACTGCTAAAAAGCTGCAGCCAAAGAGCTTAGCATGCTGGGAAAGATTAAAGAAGTTTCATACTTGAAGCAGTTGTCCCAGTTAAGTAGTACTAACTCCCACTTTAGGCCTTCAGTGGGAGATGGTTTTTTAAAAAACTACTAAAAACATCTCAATAGATTTTAGAGGCTTGGAGATTAATCATTTTAATATTGAAAAGGAGAACTACTAGGATTTTGGGTAATTCCAGGAACTTGCCCCTTTCTGAAATATTATAGTGAAATTTGGGATACCACTGGAGAGAAATTTGCTGGAGAGAAAAAGAAGAATTAAATTCTGTAGAAGTCTTAGGGGTAAACAGCACTTAGATAATTTTCCCCCCTGGAATATTGTTAAACCTATTGTCTTGGTGTAACTAAGGAAAGCAGCTAATGAAAGTAATCCCAGAGTGAAGAAAAATAAATAAGTATGCAGTCTGCAGTTTAAAGTTACCTGGTACTTAACCCTTCTTTGATCATGAAAAAAGAAAAGATTGTTTAAATCAGGGAACTTTAAAATGAGTAAAACTTAATTAAGGAATGGAAAGGGTAATTTAAACCAAAAAGAGGCTTGTTAAAGAAGGACCCTCTGAGCTCCTCCATCCCAGCTCACAGACCCCTCTAGCTCAGAGACCCTCTCCCTCTGATCCTTTTAAGCCTTCTCATCTCAGCTGAGATGCCAATGTAAAGATGCCAAAAAAAAAAGCTGAAAAGATTCAAGGAAACCTGAGTTACACTCCAGTCTCAGAAATTTATTAGCTGTATAATAATCTCAAGCAACTTATCTTATCTGCTTGTCTCAGGTTCCTGATCTTAAAAGAGGAAAATTATAATGGTACCCACCACCCAAGGTTGTTGTAAGGATCAAAATAATATAATGATTGTGAAGTGCTTAACACAATAACTAGTATATAGTAAGTACTATATAAACATTGACTGTTGTTGGTGTTGTTGTTTGTTTTGATGAAGTTACTCTATGCTGGATTTTAAATGTGATTAATATGAAATGCCAAAGATAATAAGATTAATGATTTTTATGTACAATAATTTGGAAATACATTGAGCTGAATTTATGTCATCTGACTAGTAATAAGTTTTGTTTTTGTGTTTTCAATGCATGATATTGCACATGTAATTCTGTAATTGTAATTATAATTCTCAAAGGGGAATACGAACTAATCTCAAGCCCAAAAAGCCTTCTTGGAAGAACTCAAGAAGGATTTTAAAAGTCAAATAAGTGAAGTAGAAGAAAAATTGGGGAAAAAAATTAAAAATTTTTTTTTAATTTTAAAAAATTTTAAAAAAAGAAAAATTGGGAAAGGAAATGAGAGGTATGCAAGAGATAGTCAATAGTTTGGAAAAGGAAGGAAAAAAATGACTGTAGAATTTGTATTGTATTGTAAAATTTGAGAGACCATTGGGTCAAAAATGCTGTTAGAAAAGCAACTTTTTCTCTGGATGCTATTAGATTATTAATTGAACTTTTAAAAGAATGTGATGAAGATGGCAGAGCAAGAAGTAAATTGCTCACACCTTCTCATATTGACCTCTGAAAGCCCAGAAAATATCACCCCAGGAAAAACCCTGGAACAACTGAACCAGCAGAAAGACAGGGTGCAGCAGTCTTGTATCCCAGGAAGCTTGAGGGATTAATGGGAAAGGTCTCTCTCACTCTGTGGAAGGATGAACAGTACAAGGCAGGAGGTGTGCCAGCAAGCCAGTGACAAGCCCCACCTTAGCAAACCAGGGGGAGATCCTGAGCCCCAGGGTGGTGGAGCAGGCAAGCACCAACACTAGGACTCCCCAAATGTCTCAGCACAGGTACAGGAATTGGTAAACACCAGGCTCAGAAAACTACCACATGCACCAGTGTTCTCCAGCAGCCAAATCTCCCGGTACTTCAGCACAACTACAGGTTAGCAGACATCCTCCAGCAGCCAAACATTTAAGTGCTTTAAAGAAGCCTGAGCAAGCAGGCATCCTCTAGGGTCCAGACTCCCCACCCCCATCCCAAGAGCTCCAGTGCTGCTGAACCCAGCTCAGCACCAGGTAAGCTGCCAGCCTCCTACTCCCTCCAACTGCTAGTACCTGAGAGCCCAGCACACAAAGCCAGTGACCAAGTCCCAGGCTCCCAGCACAAGAACCTTGGATCAGTGCCCCCTGCACTCTAGCAGGAGAGCTCAACTTTAAAAGCCAGGAAATAGGCAAACACCATGAGCAGAGGCAGAAATGGGCAATAACCATAGATTTTTATTATGGGAACAAGGAAGATCAAGGCACAAATTCAGAAGAAGACAACATTGTCAATATACCCACACCTGAAACCTCAAAGGGGAATATGAACTGATCTCAAGCCCAAAAAGCCTTCTTGGAAGAGCTCAAGAAGGATTTTAAAAGTCAAATAAGTGAGGTAGAAGAAAAATTGGGGAAAAAAATTTTTTTAAATCTTTTAAATTTTAAAAAATTTTAAAAAAAGAAAAATTGGGAAAGGAAATGAGAGGTATGCAAGAGACAGTCATAGTTTGGAAAAAGAAGGAAAAAAATTAGCAGTAGAAAACAAGTCCTTTAAAAATACATTTGGGGGCAGCTAGGTGGCACAGAGGATAGAGCACCAGCCCTGGATTCAGGAGGACCTGAGTTCAAATCCAGCCTCAGACACATAACACTTACTAGCTGTGTGACCTTGGGCAAGTCACTTAACCCCGTTGCCTAGCCAAAAAATTTTAAAAATATAATTGGCCAAATGGGAGGAAAAAAGGACACTGAAGAAATCAACTCCTTAAAAAGTAGAATTGGCCAAATGGAAAAGGAGACACAAAAACTCATTGAAGAGAAGAAACTCCTTAAAAAGTAACATGGGCCAAATGGAAAAAGAGATACAAAATCTAATAGAAGGAAACAATTCATTAAAAATTAGAATTGGGCAAGTGGAAGCTAATGACTCTATGAGATATCAAGAATCAGTCAAACAGAAACAAAAGAATGAAAAAAGAGAAGAAGATGTAAGATATTTCATTGGTAAAACAACTGACCTGGAAAATAGACCCAGGAGAGAAATTTTAAAAATTATTGGTCTACCTGAAAATCATGATGAAAAAAAGAGCCTGGACAGCATCTTTCAGGAAATCATCAAGAAAAACTACCTTGAGGTCCTAGAAGCAGAAGGTAAAGTAGTCACCAAAAGAATCCACTGATCACCTCCTGAAAGAGATTCCAAATTGAAAATGCCAAGGAATATTGTAGCCAAATTCCAAAATTACCAGGTCAAAGAGAAAATACTGCAAGAAGCTAGAAAGAAGCAATTTAAATGCCATGGAACCACAGTCAGGATTATGCAGGACCTTGCAGCTTCTACATTAAAAGATTGGTGGGTGTGGAAGATAACATTCTATAAGACAAAGTAGCTCCAGATTACAATCAGGGGTCAACTACCCAGTGAAATTGAGCATAATCTTTCAGGGGAGGAGATAGACATTCAATGGAATAGGGGACTTTCAAACCTTCCTGATGAAAAGACCAGAGCTCAACAGAAAATTTGATCTTCAAATATAAGACTCAAAAGAGGCATAAAAAGTTAAACAGGAAAGAAAAAAACAACATGTTATTAAGAAGGGCAAACTATTTACATCCCTAAGAGGGAAGATGACACTTGTAATTCTTGAGAACTGCATTGTTATTATGACATTTTAAAAGGGTATACATAGACAGAGGGTGTGGGTATAAGTTGACTTTGATATGATGATAAAAAATCTAATTGAGTGGGGAAATGGGGTATTCTGTGAAAAGAGAAAAGGTAAATTACATCACATAAAAAGACATAAAAATTTATTACAGTAGAGAGAAAGGAGGGAGAGAGATGAGCATTGTTTGAACCTTACTCTCATCAGATTTGGCTCAAAGAGGGAATAACATAATCAGTTAGGTATAGAAATGTAATTTACCCTATCAGAAGTAAAAGGGGAAAGGGGAAAGAAAAGGGAGGGGATGGATAGAAGGGAGGACAGACTGAGAGAGGTGGTGGTCAAAAGCAAAACAAGTGAAGAGGGAAAGGGAGAAAGGAGAGAGAAAAGTATAAATGGGAGGAGGGGAAATGGGATGGAGAGAAAGACACATATAATAATCATAACTGTGAATGTGAATGGAATGAACTCTCTCATAAGACAGAAACAGATAGCAGAGTGGATTAAGAACCATAATCCTACAATATGTTGTTCAAAAACCTTGAAAGATTTATATAAGATGCTGAGTGAAATGAGCAGGACCAGCAGAAAAGTGTACACAGTAATAACCACATTGTGTGATGACTAACTTTGCTTGATAGACTTAGCTCTTATTAGCAATGCAAGGATCTTAGACAACTCCAAAAGACTCATGATGGAAAATGTTATCCAAGAAAGAACTTTAGAGTATGAATGCAGATAGAAGCATACTATTTGCTCTCTTTTTCTTTTATTGTTTTGTTTTGTTTCTTCTTTCTCATGGTTCCTCCCATTAGTTCTAATTCTTCTTTACATCATGACTAATGTGAAAATGGGTTTAATATGAATGTGTAAGTAGAGTCCATATCAGATTGCACACTGTCTTGGGGAGGGGGAAGAAAATTTAAAACTCAAAATTTTATGGAAGTGAATGTTAAAAACTAAAAAGTAAATAAATTATTTTAAAAATAAATAAAATAACAAACAAAATAATAAGTAATAAAAATGATGAACATAGAAATTTACACTATAATTTGTTGTATATTTGAAATGAATAGTAAGTTGTGCATAGTAGATTTGCAGTTTCATGTACAATCATCTTTTTATTGTACTATGTTATGGGGGAAAAAAACTTTAAAGGACATATGAAGAAAGATGCTATCTACATCCAGAGAAAGAACTGTTAGATGGAAGTATGTATAGCATAATGCTACGTATATATACCTATTTGTGTCTAATGGTAGGCATCTAGGGGTGGAGAAAACTAGAAATTCACATCATAATTCTGTTGTATATTTGAACATAAAAGCAAGTTGTTCATTCAGTTTCATGTACAATCATCTTTTTTTATTGTACTGTTAAAGAAATGCCTGATTTATTCCACAATTTTTTAAATTAAAAAGAAAAAAGAAATAAAGGTATTCTAGCAATATACAAATAAATATCAGTATATAACATCTTAAAATAGTTATTTAAAAACTGTTAAATATTTAATGGAGTATATTTGATTTTAAAACATAATAATGAGTTTACTGTAATAGTGAGTTTTCACTTAAAATTTTTTGTCTATAATTTACAAAAATTTTGCAAATGTATAGGGTGATTTCAAGATGTAACTTCAATATATTAATGAGTCAACAACAAGTATTTGTTGTATGTCTGAAACCCCAAAAGGTGGTTAGATTTAATTAATAAGTAAAGGATAAATAAAATGTAACAAATAGGGAAAGATGAGAAAATTATAACATTTAAGCCCAACCTGTGATTAGTGAAGTTTTGCTATTTGAGGTAAAACTCTTGGGACTATAATTTACTATTATTTTGAGTTTTTAAAATATATTCATACTCAGAATTACCTCTGGAATCAAATATAAAATCCTCTGTTTGATTATTAAAGTTCTTCACACTCTGGACCATTCTTATCTTTCAAGATTTCTCACATGTTACATCCCTTCACAATTCCTATGATCCAGCCACACTGGTCTATTTGCTATTCTTCACACATCAGACTCCATCTTCCTTCACCTTACCTCTACAGTGACTATCTGCCATGTCTGGAATATTATCCCTCCTCACCTCTACCTCTTAGCTTCTATTTATTCAATATTTTGTTTTTCCTCAATTAATGTAAAAACATTTTTAACATTCATTTTTTAAAATTTAAGTTCCAGTTCTCTCCCTCCTTCTCTCTCCTTCCCTTTCATTGATAAGGTGAGCAATTTGATATAGGTTATACATGTTCAGTCATGTAAAACATTTTTAAATTAATCATGTTAGGAAAGAAAACAGACAAAAAAACAAGAAAAATAAAGAAAGATGTTCTTTTTTTTAAGTGCTTCAATGTGCATTCAGACTCCATAGTTTTTTTCTCTGGAAATGGATAACCTTTTTCACCATAAGTCTTTCAGAATTGTCTTAGATCACTGTATTGCTGAGAACAGGTAAGTCATTCACAGTTGATCATTGTGTAATGTTGCTACTGCTGTGTACAATGTACTGATTTTGATCATTTCAATTTGTATCCATTCATTTAAGTCTTTCTAGGTTTTTCTTAGACCATCCTATTCATCATTTCATAGAGTATAACAGTATTCTATCACAGTTACATACCACAACTTGTTCAACCATTCACCAACTGATGAGCATTCCCTCAATTTCCAACTCTGCCACCGCTAAAAGAGCTGCTATAAATATTTTTGTACATTTTTCTCTTTGGGATACAGACTTAGTAGTGATATTGCTGAGTCAAAGGGTATGCTTGGTTTTATAGCCTTTGGGCATAGTTCCAAATTGCTCTCTAGAATGGTTGAATCCATTCATGACTCCATCAACAATGTATTATTGTCTCAATTTTCCCACATCCCCTCCAACATTTGTCATTTTACTTTTCTGTCATATTAACCAATATTATAGGGGTGGAGTGGAGTGGTACTTCAGAGGTATTTAAATTTGAATTTCTTTAATCAGTAGTGATTTAAGTATTTTTATATGACTATAGAAAGCTTTGATTGCTTCATCTGAAAACTGCCTATTCATAACCTTTGACCATTTATCAATTGGGGAATGGATCTTTTTAGTTAATTTGACTCAGTTCTCTATATATTTGAGAAATGATGCCTTTATCAGAGAAACTTGTAAAAAATTTTCAAGGTTATGATTACTAGCTATTTATTTTCCTTCATCCTATTTTTTCCTGTTTATCCTTACTCTCTCTCTCTCCTTTCATCCTGTCCATCTTCAAAAGTGTTTTGCTTCTGACTACCACCACCCCCAATCTACACTTCCTTCTATTGGTCTCCTTTCCTTTTTTGCCCTTCCCACACACACACACACTTTTCTGTAGGGTAAGAAAGATTTCTTTACCCAACAGAGTATGTGTGTTATTCCCTCTTTGAGTCAATTCTGATAAGAGTAAGGTTCAAGTACTCCCTCCACTTCCTTTATCTCCCCCTCCACTGGAAAAAGCTCTTTAACTCCTCTTTTATGAAATATAATTTATCTTATTCAATCTCTCCCTTTCCTTTTCTCTCAATGCATTCTTCTTTCTCACCCCTTAATTTTATTTTTTTATATAACATCCTATCATATTCAACTGACACTCATATATTCCTTCTAACTGCCCTAATAATGAGAAAGTTCTTAGGAGTTACTCATATCATCTTCCCATGTAGGAATATAAACAGTTAAACCACATTGAATCCCTTATGGTTTCTCTTTCCTGTTTATGCTTCTTTATCTTTTTATGCTTCTTTTGAGTCTTGTATTTGAAAGTCAAATTTTCAATTCATCTCTGGTGTTTTCATCAGGAATGCTTAAAATGAATTCTATTTCATTGAATATCCATTTTTTCCCTGAAGGATTATACTCAGTTTTGCTAAGTAGGTGATTCTTGGTTGTAATCCTAGCTCCTTTGCCCTCTAGAATATCATACTCCAAGCTTTCAACTCCTTTAATTTGGAAGCCACCAAATCTTGTGTGATGTTGATTGTGGCTCCGTCATATTTGAATTGCTTCTTTCTGGCTGATTATAGTATTTTCTCCTTGACCTGAAGCTCTGGAATTTGGCTATAATATTCCTGGGAGTTTTCATTTGGGAATCTCTTTCAGGTGGTCAATGGATTCTTTCAATGTCTGTTACCCTCTAGTTCAAGAATATCAGGGTAATTTTCTTTGATAATTTCTTGAAAGATGATGTCTAGGCTCTTTTTTGATCATGGCTTTCAGATCCAATAATTCTTAAATTATCTTTCCTGGATCTATTTTCTAGGTCAATTGTTTTTTCCAATGAGATATTTCATATTTTCTTCAATTTTTTCATTCTTTTGATGTTTTATTGTTTCTTGATATCTCATGGAATCATTGGCTTCTATTTGCCCAATTCTTATTTTTAAGGAATTACTTTCTTCAGTGATCTTTTGGACCTCCTTTTTGGCCAATTCTGCTTTTTAAGGAATTCTTCTCTTCAGTGATTTTTTTGTATATCTTTTTCCATTTGACCAATTCTGCTTTTTTTCTTTTTTTTTTTTTTTTTTGGCTAGGCAATGTGGTTAAGTGACTTGCCCAGGGTCACACAGCTAGTAAGTGTTATTTGTCTGAGGCCGGATTTGAACTCAGTTCCTCCAGAATCCAGGGCTGGTGCTCTATTCACTGCACCACCTAGCTGCCTCTGCCAATTCTCCTTTTTAAGGAGTTCTCTTCAGTGGATTTTTGTGCCTCTTTTACCATTTGGCCTATTCTGGTATTTAAGGTGTATTTTGCTTCAATATTTTTTGTGCCTCCTTTACCAAGCTGGTGACTCTTTCCCCATGTTTTCTTCATCACTCTCATTTATTTTACCATTTTTCCTCTCTCTTATTTGATTTTCAAAATCCTTTTTGAGCTTTTCTGGGACTTCTTTTTGGACCTAGATCAATTCACATTTTTCTTTGAGGTATTGGATGTAGCAGTTTTGACTTTGTTGTCTTCTGAGTTTGTGTTCTGATCTTCCTTGTCACCATAATAACTTTCTATGGTCTTTTTTGTGGTTTGCTCATTTTTCTAGCCTATTTCTTGACTTTTAACTTTATGTTAAAGTTGGGCTCTGTTCCCTTGGTGGAGGGGGCACTGTCCTAAGCTTCAGATTTCTTTGCAGCTATATTTAGAACAAATACTTAGAACAAATATATTTAGAACAAATATTAGAAACAAAAATTTATAATAAAAATAGAACAAATATTTTAGAACAAATATTGGGGGTCTGTAAGTTTTCAGTTCTTTCAAGGTGGTATGATCTAAGAAGAGGGGTGTTTGCTACTCTCTTGGTCTTGCTCTGGCCTGTGAATGGCCACCAGTACTCTTTTTTACCCTCAAACTGTGACCAGGCTCCCTGCTCCCCTGTAGCCACATACACCGGTATGTTAGTGCTCTTCCTTGCCCTAGAATTACAACTGAAGACTGTGACCTGGATCTGCATATGGGCAATGCAATGGAGCTCTACACCCAGTGCCAGCAAAGGGACTCCTGTAATCCTTCTGACCAGTTATCTGATCCCCTTACCACCTATAGACTGAGAGCTCCAGAAGCTGCTGCTCCTTATTCAGGCCTGCTGCTAACTTGAGCTCCTTAATTGACTTTTCTTACAAAATAATAACTTGACTCATTGTAATGAATAAAGTTGCAATCAAGAGTAAGTCTACCTGAGCAGAGAATCAAATTAGAAGAAGAAAACCAGAAAAATAACTTAGTAGACAAATTAGTTCTCTTTATTGTAGAATTAATTTCTAGGTACAGGTCCTGAGATAGAAAGAGGTCACTGAAATTTATAATTTCAGAGCTACAGGCTATTCTGAGCACATGATTTCCCCTCACTCATGTGTCTTTAAGGCAGGTTTCTCTATGTGCCCACTCTCCCCAACAGATAATGAGTGCATTGCTAAGATAGTAGAACTAAGGTTTATATATGTTATGTATGCATTTGCTTTGATCTATGAGTACTTGTGACGTTAGTATTATCTCTTTTGCTTTATTGTTAAATAAATGGCTATGTTTAAGGTCTAAAAGTGTAATCATGCTAGCTGTGTGACCCTGGGCAAGTCACTTAACCCCAACTGCCTAAAAATAAATTAAATAAATAAATTTTAAAAAGTATAATCATGAATGACTTTGTGTAAACAGAAGCATATTTTTGAAGGCACAAGAGCAAGCATGGTGAGTAGGGAAAGTGTAATCCCTCATAACTGAAAAAAGGAGGCAGCATTAGGGTAGAAAATCTGAGAACAAGGTCATCATGGTCCCCTGCACAGCTTAGGAAAAAGTCTAAGTCTTTAGTGGATGTGAGGTCCGCCTACTGCAGTATAATCTCTGCTTTGCATGTAACAACAACAACAACAGCTCATGTTCATAATGCACTATAAGGTTTGCAATGATTTGATAATAATAATGATGGCTACCATTTACATTACTATTTAAGGTTTGCAAAGCACTTTATATACATTATATCATTTGATCTTCACAATCATGCTGTGAGATAAGTGCCATTATTACTCCCATTTTACAGATGCAGAAACTGAACTAAGAGAGGTTGTGACTAGTCCACGGTCACATAGCTAATAAGTGTCTAAGATAGGATTCAAACCCAAATCTTTCTTTCCACTCTGCCATGCTACCTCCACACAAACTCCCCACTAGCCTAAGACATGCCTGCAGTAATTTATTTCAAATCAACAAACCTTCACATGTTAACAGATAGCTTTGGGTCTCCAATGGGGAAGATGAAAGCCTCTTCTTAAATATATTGTCTAAGAATTTCTAAAGTCAAAACTGTCTCTACCCTCAAAGAGCTTAAATTATACTGGGGAAGAACATCACACAAATGAATACAAAGTAATGGTCAGGGGAGAGAGCATTCATTCCTGGGAACTGGGAGGGGTGGGTGGAAGGGGAAGTTCAGGGGATCTATTTCACATCAAATAAGGGGTAGTCCTGAAGGCAAATGGTCTTTTCAGCTCACTAGTCCACTCTCCACAGTGTCTCTTCCACACCTTTTTTTTCCCTCCTCAAACCTCCTATGGCTCCCTCAGGATGAGAAAGAGTAGATAGTGGCCTGCACCAGTGGAAGAGATCACAGATTCATCCAAATATAAGTTCAACTAAGTGGTACAGTAGATAAAGTGATAGACCTGGAGTCAAGAAGATCTGAGTTCAAAAATAGTCTCAGATACTTATCAACTGTGTGGCCCTGGGCAAGTCACTTAACTGATCTCAGTTTCCTCAATTATAAAATGCTACCATTATAGCATCTATTGCCTAGACTGGTTTTGAATATCAAATGAGATAATATTTGTAAAGTGATAAACTGATTCTCACACCATTTTGAAAAAATCAAAAAGAAAGAACTGGGGCTGTTTCCCAAATGTTATAAATCAGAAAACAGGAAGAAACCAAAGTTTTTGTTTGTGATTTTAATGTGATGACTTGGAGGCAGCAAGCTCTCAAGAGGAGCAAAAAAAAATTGCAACAAAGTTGTCCCTAAACACCATTCTCCTCCTGTAGATAACTAATTGATCCCTCAAAGAGCAGAGATCAGAGACTTAGTACAAAGCAGGTTCTACTTATAATCCCTCCCTCCTCCAGCAAACACTGAGATAGCATCACACTAACCCCTTGGTCACTTCTTTTCTCTAGCCTGGTTGTTAGATTGGACACAAGTTTTACACCAAGGAAAAAAAATCATGGATTAATAGAATCTCAGAGTTATGAGGGAATTCTGAGTTCATCTAGTACAACCCTCCTCCTTAAAGCATGAATCCTCTCAAACCATCCCTACAAGAGCTCATCCTTCCTTTGCTTAAAGACATCCAGTGATGAAATCTGAAGCTCTCCAGAAAAAAAGAAGAAAGGGGAGCTCTTGACTTCAGGTTTCTGAGTAGTTCTCCAGCAGAGAAGGTGATGCAGTCCTTACAGCAAAAACAATTGTGTAAATATAGAGGTTTCCAGACTCACTCTGAGGCTCCCTCCATCTATGTCTGCTAACTGGGCAGCTGAGTATATGGCATTTTTTCCTCCAGGTGAATTTTCATTTATCACAATGCAGAATACAATCATTATTTGTAAAGGTTTTGGGCATAGAATGCATGAAATGGGAAATGAATTTTAGCTATATTCTGAAACCCTCTATAGAGCTACTCACGCCAAAGGAATCAGGGACCATGATACTGTGCCACTTATATGAACTGGACTTCCTGAGTCAGGCAAATTCAGGGTGTGGGTGTGTGTGGGTGTGTGTGTGTGGGGGTGGGTGTGTGTGTGTGTGTGTATTGGGGAGTAGGTATCTAGAGCTCTAGCAGTTCCATGAATGTCCTACTGATGGCAGAACCAGTCCATTCAACCCCTACTATAAATATGCCCAAGCAATCAATAGTGTCTTCACTTCACTGGCTGCAATGGAATAGTCCTTCCACAAACCTCTGAGCCTGTTTCTTGAGGTTCAGCCAGTTACTTCCCCTCCCTATCACCCTCTCCCAAGCTGTGTGTAAGGCCCATGACCCAGAAGAAGAGGGGTTTGCTCAGGTTTTTTTCTACAGAATGGCAAACCAGCAACGGGACATTTTAGTCAAGTAGGGTCAGTGGTGAACAAGGAACTGGTTCTCACACTAATAATAATAGCTGATGTTTATATAATGCATTAAGGTTTGCAAAAGACCTTTGAATGCATTTTTCACAATGACCCTGTGATATAGATAGCCTTGTACTATTCCCATTTTACAAATGAGAGGCATAGAAGCACTATGTTATAGTGGACAGGGAGCTGGGCTTAGAACCAGGAAGATCTGAGTTCAAATCTTGCTGAAGAGCACTAAGCAAATTATTTGGTTTCTATGTACCTCAACTCCCTAGAACTCTTCAATAAATGACAGCAGGCTTGAGATTTGCCTTGATGTATTGCTGAAATCACAGATATTTGCATACAGAGGAGGAAACTGAGGTTCATAAAGATTAAGGAACTTACCCACAGTATTAGCATTAGAGTCAGAATTTGAACCCCACTTTTCCTGACTCCAAGTTCAACAATATATTCTTGTACGCTGTGATATCAGACTCAATTACAACAGTTTTCATTTATCTATTAAATTGGTTCAGTCTCAGTAATTCGCATGCATAGGCACGACTTCAGAATAATTCTACCTGTGTCCATCAACTCTGACACAATGTCCTGTGTAAAACAAGTATTGAAGGAAACTGTGCTTCCAAGTCACTACAATTAAATTTGGGCCAGGCCAAAGGGGCAGTACTTCTTTGAAGAGCTGAGGAGTCACTGGAGGGTCAGACTTGAAATCAGGAAGACGTGGGTTCGAATTCTCTCTCAGATGCTCACTAGCCATGTGATCCTGAACAAATCATTTAACCTCTCTCAGCTTCAGCTTCTTTATGGGTAAAATGGAGATGATGACAGGACCTCCTTCTGAGGAAAAAAATGATATGTGTAAAATGCTTTGCAAACTTTAAAGCACTATGTAAGTGCTAACTATTACTATTATTATTATTACACTTGAGTACATAATTCTGACATGAATGATATCAATTTAGAATTGTAAAAACCTTTGATATCATCAAGTCCTACCAAGATCAAAGAAATTAAGTGCTTTAACGAAAGTAGAACAAGTAGTAGCTAGATTTGCCAGGATTTATGCCCTAGACTTCTGACAATATATCCAACTCTACATTTGACCTTAAAGCTGTCTTAGACACAAACTATTTTTGTAGTGCATGCAATCTGGTGGAATATCATTACAGTGATAATTTCACAGGCATGGCAGTAAACATACTTTCCTTCTCCTGTTTTCTGGGAAGCATCTGAGTCACATCTTCAGATAATAAGAATTAAACAGAAAAGGAATTTTTCAGAAGACTATTTAAAAGGTTAAAATGAAATAGTAGATCTTACATAGCTTTGAAAAATATAAAACCCTTTTATATCCATATATATATTATATATATATACATATATTTCAGTATTGCCTCTCATACATACAGGGCAATTCATTTAATTTCTCTGTGCCCTAGACAATTGTCTCAAAATATAAATTAGAGAAGAGTTGCAGATCAGGATCAGTAAGAAGGGTTTCTGAATTACAAGTTCTCAAAGCTAATTAAATGAGAAAAGGGAAAGAGAGAGAAAGAGCTGAGATAGATGATAAAGATATGAGAGTAGATACAAAGATAGATAAAGAAATATAGGTGATATAGATATGGATGTAGATAAATACGGATATCCTTTTTTTCACAGGGGATTATTATCTTTGAAGAAATGTCTACCATATATTTCCATAGGATTTTTTTTTAATGGAAGCAGCAGAAGCATTATCATAAGGTCCCAGGACTCAGAGCTGGATAGGAGCTCTGAGTTCATCTAGTTCAATCCTCTCATTTCCTCAAGGCAAGGAACCTGAGGCCCAAGAAGATGAAATGACCAGAGCCAAAGTCACACAATTCATAAGGAGTCAATCTGGAGATCCATCCAAGCTCCTCTGACTATAGATCAAATGTTCTTTGCAGCAGACCCTAGGGCAGGAGTGGGGAATCTGTGGCCTTTTAATAAAGGAATTTGTTTTGGGAAGTTTGGATTCAGTCAAAGGGCATCACTTGAGGACCTAAAGGGCCATATGTGGCTTCGAGGTTGGCTGCAGGTTCCCCCCCCCTTGCCCTAGGGCCTCTCCAGCATGGTGGAGTGGGAGGATTGGGCTTTCTCTGAAAAACTGAAAGTTTCTAAAAGCAAATCAACACATACATCACCATCCAAGACCAGAGTGCTAAGTGGGTGAAGTAGGCTGATGCCCATAGAATTGTAGATTCAGAGCTTCAGGAAGTCAAGAAAACCAAACACACCTTCTCACCAATTTTCAGAGGGCCTGAAACCCCACTGTCAGAAATTAATTCCCTTGTTTTTTCAAAACTTTTGGTCTTTGCAACTTCCAGGATAAAAAAATGAAAGCAACCAGAGGAACATCTTAATGACATGCCACCTAACCCCTTACCAGATTCATTATTACAGCAACCTAAAATCTAAGCTCTAAGGAGACTTGAGAAAGGATAGGGTCCTGGGGAACTCAGAGATCAGAAAAGGTTC
Organism: Vombatus ursinus; assembly: GCF_900497805.2. Lineage (NCBI taxonomy): Eukaryota > Metazoa > Chordata > Mammalia > Diprotodontia > Vombatidae > Vombatus > Vombatus ursinus. The sequence continues at coordinate 109,890 of NW_020954672.1, forward strand.
CTGAGAAGACAGATGGTAGATCACTAAAGACTAATTTTAAAAATTCCAAAATTTTATACGCCCCTGCCCACAGCCTCATTTGTGAATCACTTACAGAATTGCTGAGGGAGAGATAAGAAAAAAAAGACACGTGCCCAATCCTCCACCTTCAAAGCTTTGTAATGTATTGATTGAGAGTTAGGCAAAATTTTAAATATACGAAGAGATGAAACATCAGGTCAACCCAAATATAACGTTGTACAGCTCTTTATAAGGACTGTTATGAAGAGTGTCTTCATAAATTAGAAAGAACTGAGTTAAATGAAGTTAATTCACATTGACAATAGATGTGGGGGCCTGATTAGACACTGAATCACAAAATAGCAGATTTCAGAGAGACCTCAAAGATCCCTTAATAAAATATTGTCATTTTACAGATGAGGAAACTGAGTCCCTGAGAAGTTAAATGATTTGCCTAAGGATGCATAGCCAATAAGTAGCAGAGCTGGGATTGAAAACCCAGGGCTTTTGACTTCAAGTTCAGTACTTTTTCACTATAAATGCTGGGATTGAATGGTCTCAAAGTTCACTTCATCCTGTCTGGGAGTCAGAAAGATCTCGGTTCAAGTTTCATTTCTGACACATACTGACTGTGTGATTTTAGGAAAACCATTTAACCTCTCTATGTCCCAGGCAGCTCTCTAATACATTTGCATAGCAAATGCCAATCTACACTGGTACAAAAACTTCCCTACACCAATGAAAATCACAGGTCTGGTCAAAAAAATCCTAAGAGCAAGAACCTTGTGTTATTGACCCTTCATATTTTTCCAATCCCTAGTATTCTGAATTTAATTTGATTAAGAAATGTTGTTGTGTGTAAATTCGTTATTGAGATCTTTAAAGGGCTTTTCCCACTGATGATCATTTTTTCATTAAATCACTCCTATTTTTTTAAATCATATCCAGAAAAATGAATATCTCCAACACCTACAACAGCTCCAGTGAAACTACTGGCTTCATCCTCCTTGGATTCCCCTGTAGCAAAGAGATTCAGATCCTCCTCTTCATACTGTTTTTCATCATCTACATCCTGACCCTTATAGGAAATGGTTCTATCATCTATGCTGTGCATTGGGACCAGCATCTTCATAACCCCATGTACATCCTCTTGGCCAACTTCTCTTTTCTGGAAATCTGGTATGTCACTTCCACTGTCCCCAATATGTTGGTCAACTTTCTCTCTAAGACCAAAACTATCTCCTTCTCTGGATGCTTCCTCCAATTCTACTTCTTCTTTTCTTTGGGTACTACAGAATGCTTTTTTCTGGCCATTATGGCATTTGATCGATATCTGGCCATCTGCCAACCTCTGCATTATCCTACCATCATGACAGGACATCTCTGCACCTGTCTGGTGGTCATCTGCTGGGTGTTTGGCTTCCTCTGGTTCCTGGTTCCCATCATCCTCATTTCCCAATTGTCCTTCTGTGGCTCCAAGGTCATTGACCACTTTCTCTGTGATCCTGGCCCACTGCTAGCTCTCTCCTGCACTAGGGCCCCTTTGATAGAGTACACCTGTTCTACCTTGAGTTCTTTGCTCCTGTTTGTACCCTTCCTCTACATCATGGGAACATATGCCCTGGTCCTGAGAGCTGTTCTGAGGGTTCCTTCAGCAGCAGGTCGGCGTAAAGCCTTCTCCACCTGTGGGTCCCATTTGGCTGTCGTGTCACTGTTCTATGGCTCTGTGATGGTGATGTATGTGAAACCAACATCAGACCATGAAGCAGGAGTACAGAAGATTGTGACCCTCTTTTATTCTGTGGTGACCCCATTCTTAAACCCTTTGATCTACAGCCTTCGGAACAAGGAGATGAAGGCTGCCCTGAGGAAATTTCTGGGTACATAAGGATTCAAGTCTTAGCAAAAAAAAAAAAAATACCTTAGAGAATCATATAAATTTTGAATCCCTTCCTGAGTGAAGTATTAAGCATATTAAACCAGCATATCTCCTGGCTCTACTCCTACCTCTCCAACTACGTTTCTACCTGGATATCTCAATAACACTTCAAATTCAACTATCCAAAACTGAACTTATCTTTTTCCCTCAAAAAACTTCTCCTTGCAAATTCTTTAATTGTATTGATGGTATATCCATTGTCACAGTACTTTGACTCAAAATCTTGGTCCCCTTTTACTCTTTTCTTTCCCTCAGCCTATTTTTCTTCCCCAAGATCATAACTTTACAATATTTTTCACATCAGTCCATGTCTACACGTATATCACTGCAGCCTTCATTATGTTACCTTCAATGCCTTGTGACTAGAATATTGTAATTGATTCCTGTTTTTTTTTTTACTTGTCAATCCAATTCTCCAATCTTGAGTAATGTCTAATACTCAGGCATCATCATCTTATTCTTCTGTTCAAAAGGATTCAGTGGTTCCCCATTCCTTCAGACTAAAATATAAGCCCTGTTTGGGACTACAGCTGTGTTTTTATTGGTTTAGGACGGAGCTTCTTAAACTTTTTCCATTCGTGACCCCTTTTCTAGTTCTGGCAGTTTCTTGGCATTACATGGCCTGAGGGCATGTGCAGTGAAAAATGTACATGCTGTGTGTTCAGAACTCAGGCTGCGGTGAAGTTGCATGATGTTACACAGGCAAGCACTGCCAGAAATTACACATTTTATTTTAAATTAATTTTTGGTCGTTGCATGTTCAGAAACCTTTTACTGTTGCCAAATTTTTCACAACCTCATATGGAGTCATGACCCGCAGTTTAAGAAGCACTGGTTTAGGAAACTTCCTCTAAAAAGAGCTTGGTGTTTAAAATCCTCCATAATCTCTCTCCAATCTGGTTCCATAATGTCATTGTGCCTGTTTCTACCTCTGTGTGGGTCACCATCACTCACCCCCACTCATGTCTATGACACATTTCCTACACATTTTCTCCTCTTGATATCCTTACATTTCTTCTAGGCTCAGATGCTTCCTCTAAAGGACTTTACATGATGCCCCTAAAAAAAAGAATACTTTCTTCCTCAAAGTTCTGATAACATTTTGCCCAGAACTCTCCTATACCTTTATCACATTATGCCTTATATTTATTTGTATGCATATCTTACCCTCACTATCATATTTCAAGTTCTTTGAGGACATAGTATGTTGTTTTTCATCTTTCTGCCCCTAACACCTAAAAATGTTGTGCATGTGTATCTAAAGAATGGAATTGAATTGTTACTAAATTTCATCAACCTTGGAGTTTCTTACATTTCCTGGCTTTGCTCCTATTTGTAACTTTACAACACATAATCTATAAGTTTTCTCAAAATTAGAATCAGGGAAGTCATCCATAACTTCTGGGATCTTTGGAAAACTATGAAATATGTTGCTCATTAACATATAGGAATAGAAAAGTAGAGCTAGGGAGATCTTGCCTTATCATACTTAACCTCTTAGACAATGCTTAAAATTTCCTCTTCTGAAAACTTACAAGAACAATTAAATCACTAAAGTAATGTTTTTCATTGGACTATGGATTTACATCTGGAAAAGACCTTAGAGGTCTTTGAGTCCAACTCCCTAATTTTTTACGGATGAGGAAACTAAAGCATAGAACAGCTAAGTGATCTTCCAAGGGTCATATAGCTAGTAAGTGACTGAGGCAGGATTCAAATTCACATCTTCCTGACTCCAAATCCAGGGATCTATTCATTGTGCCATCTCTTGTCTTGTTTCAAAGTTGTTTCATCATTATGTCATTATCTATTAACAAGTGTACCTCATCATTGAATCAACAACTGCGTAGAAAATTTGGCTCAAAATGAAATATCTTGTATAATACACTTCTACAAAATGATAATTGCAGAATGGAAACTCTCTGAAGGCAGGAACTGTTACAGTTTTATATTTGTATCCCCATACCTAATAAAATTCCTGACACATAGCAAGTGCTTAATGCGTGTAACCTGAATTGGATAGAAAAGAAATTAATTGAATCAAACTGAATTGATAAATACAATACAAAAACAGAACAAGGGGCAGTAAGTGGTGCAGTGGATAAAATTCCAGCCCTAGAGTCAGGAGGACCTGAGTTCAAATCTGGTTCTAGACACGTAACACTTACTGGCTGTGTGACTCTGGGCAAGTCACTTAACCCCAATTGCCTCACCAAAAAAACAAACAAAAAAAAACAGTAGAGCAAACATAGCCCCAAAATATAATATAAATTATTAATCAAAGTATAGCAAACTCATTTAATTCAAATATTAAAGGAAATTTTTAAATTTTGTGATGAAACATGAAAAATAGTTTTTAAAAGATATCTCCTCAAATTAAACTTTTAAAAATACACCATATTGTTTTTCTTAGCAGTAGATTAATGAAACTTGGGAATGTATCCTTGATTTCACTGCCCTCTTTCAACTCAACATGTGGTTTTTCTTTCCATCTCAATATGACATTCCTATTTAAAGTCTTATGGACTTGGGTTGTTCTTCTCATTTGGTTTATCTTAAGAAATAACTTTATTCGATGGTACCCTTTTCAGAAAAAGATAATACTAAAGCAGATTGTATGTTCTTTGTGAGTAGAAACAGTGTTTTATACCCCTCTCCATGAGATAGTAGAAGATTAATAAGTATTTTTTTATTGACTGAAGAAAAATTATGCACTCATACAGAAATCAACCTGGAAAGAATTACATTTTATAGCACAATCTTCCCTTTCCTGTGCTGCTGTGATGGAGTGGGGAGAGGGGCAGAGAGAAAGAGAGAGAGAGAGAGAGAGAGAGAGAGAGAGAGAGAGCCACGAAAGGTATTTGGTGTTCTTTTTATTATTTTTTCTTGATGATGCTATTTCTATAACATTGTTCCCATTAAATCCCAATGATATTAAAAATTTAGATTTCATTGAATAATTTTTAAAAGTCTTGAAAATAACAAAATAAATACTGGCTCCAAACACAACTTTCTGGTACATACATACATATGTTTACAGATTGTGTCTCCTCAGTTGAGTAGGGGTTTCTTGAGGTCAGGGTCTGTTTTTTTTTTTTTATTTTGTCTGTATATGTCAGTGCTTAACACAGATCCTTGCAAAATTTCCAAATCTGTGATTTCTTCAGTGTGGGGACCTCCTCTATACTTTCTCTGCCAATGCAAAGCAACACCTTCTCTGCAAATATACAATTGTCAAAGGGCATGGAAAGATTAGGTGACTAGCCCAGAGTCACATAGTATGTGTCAGAGGTAAGGTTTGAACTTGGTTCTTCCTAACTTCCTAATTCCAAAACCAGTTCTCTCTTCACAGTGACACTCTGACTCTCTGTCTTGCACACAGTGGGTATTTAATAAATCCTTGATGGATTGTATTATATTACTAAAGTAGTATAGTTCTTTTCTTTCCAAGAATACAGATAAAGCAATCTATGCTTTTTAAAAATATCAAATAAACCTCCACTCAACAGTTAATAAGTTGAAAGATCTCTAAAGTTACAAAATAGATGACCAAAATCTGTTTTTCTTTTAGACATATTTAAACTCTTTAACATTGCATAAGAAAATAAATGATTTCAAAAATTAACTTGAAAATTTTTAAATAAAAACAGATGTAGCCCAGGTTCTGGAGCTACTCTCCCAATTCACACTCACATTGGCAGATTGGGTCCCAGAAGGCAACTGCTACATTTCTTCTCAAGATCCTAGGAGTATCTCTGAGGGAGGGGAGGAGGAAGGGATCTTTACAGTGCTATAGCTCACAAGCCCTACCAGGGTCCTTCTCTCCAATGAAATCAATTAATCAGCCAGTCTTACTTAGCTTTTAGAAAGGAATGTTTTGGGGTAGCTAGGTGGCGCAGTGGATAGAGTACCAGCCTTGGAGTCAGGAGGACCTCAGTTCAAATCCAGCCTTAAACACTTGATACTTAGTAGCTATGTGACCCTGGGCAGGTCACTTAACCCCATTGCCTAGCCAAAAAAATTTTTTTTAAAAAAAATAAAAGAGTATTTTACTAAGGTGGTAAAGTAAGGACAGGTAATACAAAATATCTCCTCAGAAATTGGTGATGCGCTCTCCCACCAACATGTACAGAATCCAGAAGAAGTGGGCTCAAGGTTATAATACATATGGCAAAAGGGGTCACTTATAGCTCCTGGAGATGGTGCTAGAAATCCTTTTGTCCCCTTCATGGAACCCTCATTAAGCTCCCTTTAGGTATGATATAGCTTTCTACATGGTTCTTTGTAGAGTCTTGAAATCTGCATTTTATCAGTATATCTAGTTTTTCCTCATTTCTCAATGTAGACACTACTACCAGTCTCTACTGTCCCAGGGATGCTACTAGGGTATAGATGAGAAGCCCAAATCCTCCAGAATTCACAAGGTTGTCCTGTTTCAACTGTATAGAGATGGGGGGTGGCAAAAGTAGAAGCCATAAATATATAGATCTGTAGATATAGCTATAGCTATAGCTATACCATTGTTCAGTCATTCAGTCATGTCTGACTCCTTGTGACGCCATGGACCATAGCACACCAGGTCCTTCTATCCTCTACTATCTCTTGTAGTTTGTCCAAGTTCATGTTCATTGCTTCCATGATACTGTCTCTCCATCTCATCCTCTGCCCTTCCCTTTTCCTTTTGCCTTCAATCTATTCCAACATCAGGGTCTTTTCCAGTGAGTCCCATTTTCTCATTATGTGACCAAAGTATTTAAGCTTCAGCTTCAGTATTTGATCTTCCAGTGAATAGTCTGAATTAATTTCTTTAAGTATTGACTGATTTGACTTCCTTGCTGTTCAAATGACTCTCAAAAGTCTTCTCCAGCACAAAAATTCAAAAGTGTCAATTCTAGGGCACTCAGCTTTCCTTATAGTCCAACTCTCACAGCCTACACTGCTACTATAAAAATCATAGCTTTGACTATATGGACCTTTTTCAGCAAAGTGATGCCTCTGCTTTTTAGTATGTTGCCCAGATGTGCCATAGCTTTCCTTCCAAGCAGCAAGCATCTTTTAATTTCCTGGCTGCAATCACCATCTGTGGTGATCTTTAAGCCCAAGAATACAGAATCTGACACTGGTTCTACTCCTTCTCCCTCAACATGCCAGGGAGTGATGGGACCAATTGCCAAGATCCTAGCTTTTTTTTGTTAAGCTTCAAGTCATCTTTTACACTCTCCTCTTTCACTCTCATCCCAAGGCTTCTTAATTCCTCTTCACTTTCTGCCATCAGAGTGGTATCGTCTACATACCTGAGATTGTTAATATTTCTCCCAGAAACCTTAAATCCAGCTTTTGATTCACCCAGCCTGGCATTTTGCATGATGTACTCTGCATATAAGTTAAATAAATAAGGTACAATATACAGACTTGTCTTATTTATTTTCCAATTTTAAACCAATCAATTGTTCCATGTTTGGTTCTATTGGCCAGCATACAGGTTACTCAGGAGACAAATAAGATGATCTAGTACTCCCATCTCTTTGACGACTTGTCACATTTTTGTTGTGATCCACACAGTCAAAGGCTTTAGTGTAGTCAAGGTAGCAGATGTAATTTTTTTTTCCTGGAACTCACTTGCTTTCTCCATAATCTAGCAAATGTTAGCAATTTGGTCTCTAGTTCCTCTGCCTCTTCAGAAACCAGCCTGCTCTTCTGGTAATTCTCAGTTCACATATTGCCAAAGCCAAGCTTGCAAAATTGGCATGTGGAATAAATGCAATTTTACAGTAATTTGAACATTCCTTGTAATTGCCCTTCTTTAGGACTGGGACATACACCGATCTTTTCCAATATGGTACCCCCTGCTGTGTTTTCCAAATTTGCTGGCATATTGAGTACATCACTTTAAAAGGCATTATCTTTTAGGGTTTTAAATAGCTCAGCTAGAGTTCCATCACTTCCCTTAGCTGTCTGGCTCTAGATCAGTAACCACACCAACATGGTTATTGGTGATATTAAGATCTTTCTTCTATAGTTCTTTTTTGTATTCTTGCCACCTCTTCTTAATCTCTTTTGCTTCTGTTAAATGCCTACTATTCTATAGCTCCACCACAATGGAACAAAAACCTCAATGAACTTAATGTGATATAAGGGTATTCTGAATCCCAGCTGTCTACCACATGCTGCCTGCCAAGACCAATATTCTCCTGATGCTCACCTCAAACCTACATTCCAAGCAAAAATACCAGGGACCTAAAGGACTACTCTAGACTGACAGGATCAGTTTTTTCTCTGTCCCCAAGAGAAAAAAAAAACAGAAGAAACACAACTAGAAGTGCCTTGAGTATCACATAGATATTTTATAAGAATCATTGCTGAAACTGAGTCCTCAGAAGGAGCAGGCTCTTAGGAGGAGGAAAAAAATAGGCACAAGTTGTCCCCAGACACTATTCTCCTTCTTCAAATAACTAATTGGTCCCTCAGAAAGCAGGCATCAGAGATTTACTCCAGAGTACGTTTTACTTATAATCCCTTCCTTTTCTCTAAAATACCAAAAGTTGCACCAACCCCACATTCACATTCTTTTCTTATGCTGATTGTTGGATAGGCTACGTTTTTCCTATTACAAAGAAAACCATAGATTAATAGAATCTCAAAGTTGTAAGGGACCTCAGAGCTCATCTAGTCCAAAACTCCTCCATGAAACATAAATCCTCTCACCATCCCAACCAAACCATCCCCACAAGAGCTTATCCAGCCTTTGCTTGAAGATCTCCAGAAAGAAATATGAAGCACTCATGAGAAAAGAAGAAAGGGGATCTTGACTTTGGACTCCTTTTTCCTGCTCCAGGAGAGAAGGTGATAGAGTACTTATGGAAAATACAATTATCTAAATACAAAGGCTACCAGGCTCTTTCTGAAGCTCCTTGACATGGGCTTACTGGATAGCTGAGTTACGCCATCCCTCCAGGAGCCATTCTCTTTTATCACAATGGAGAACACTTTTTATTTTCAAGGGCTTTGGGCACATAGTATAATGAAATAGGAGTGGGCCATGATTGACATCTTCATGTAACCTTCTGTCAGTTGCTCACTGGAAGTAAATTGAGGCCCAAGTTATCTGAACAAACTGCCAAGTCAGGCAAGCAGGCCTGAGTGGGTGGGAATTTATGGGACTGGTAAATGCTTTGATAGTTGGCACTCCAAAGACCCTATCCATATATCTCCTATAATACTCTATGCACATATATACAGAGATACTAGGCAGCCACTCATATAGTCAGGAAGTGACTACCTACAACACAAGTCCCACTCTTCCTCATGCCCTTTATCCCTTCCTCAAGTTGGGGTTATCCTAGGATCTGTAGGACACTCCAAGTCCACTAAACTGTCAACTGGAAGAGAAAGGATATCAGTATGTAAAGTTTTAGTCAAACAAGGTGATCAGTCTCATGTAGACCAGAGGAACTGTCTTCAACTAAGTACAACCACTTTTTGGTTTTGTATTTGTTGGTAAATATATCTGTCAAAGCAATTTATAATGACACAACTCCAGGATCATTTTGCTTGTGTCCCCACTAACTGTCACAAACAAAAAACCCTCTGTCCAAAGGAACTTCTGGGTTACTAGAAAAATGTCAGTGCCCTCAGCAGAAATTGGAAAGTTCAGAGTAAAGGTAGATAGTAGATTTGGGGGGAAAGGTAAAGATTCTTATTGTGGTTATGTGAAAGTAATATGCCTGAGGTATATCCAGGTGTAGATGTCCAGTAGGCAGTTGGTGATTGAAGTTCAGAAGAATGACTAGAATATATAGGTTTGGGAATTACCTGCATAGAGAAAATAATTAAACCCACAAGAGCTGATGAGATCACCAAGAGAGAGCTTAGAGAAAGAAGACTGCATGATTCAGGAGAGATCCTTAAGAAACACTCTTCGTTGATGGTTGGGAGATGGAACAACCAACAAACGAGACTGAGACAAAACTGTGAAGTGGGTAAGGGAAGAGGAAGGAGTGTTCTAGAGTGTCAAAAGCAACAAAGATATCAAGGAGAATGAATACTGAGGAAGAGTTACTAGGACTTAACAGTTAAGAGATTAGTGGTAACCTTAGAGAAAATTATTTCAGTAGAGTGATAGGATCAGAGCCCAGATTTCAAGGGGTTGAGAAGTGAGTAAAGGTGAGGAAATTAAATCAGTGAGTGTAGATGACTGTAGAAGTTCAGCTAGGGAGAAGAAATAAAGAACATCTTGGGATAGGAGGATAAAAATGTTTTTAATGAGATAATTGGGTTACATATGTAGACATAAAGAAAGGAGACAATGAATAGTGAGTGGCTGAAGATGAGAAAAAAAAAAGAGGAAATAATTAAGGCAGCAAGTTCCTGGAGAAGAAAAGAAGGAATTGGATCAAGGCCTCAAGTACAATTGTTGACCTTGTCAAGAAAAGGGGCACCTCACCACCAGAGCAAAGGAGGAGAAAATGGTACATGATGTAGAAGGGTTTTGAGCTGTGGAGCGGGAAAGAATGGGGAGCTAACGATGTATGAGCTCATTTTCTTTTCAGCAAAGTATCAATGAAAGCTATTCAGAGTGTCCTAAAAAACTTAGTTCAGTTCTTAGCTTTAACAGTCTTAATAACTTAAAACTTCCCTAAGACTTTTGGTACACCCTGTATAATAATATAGAGAAAGGGAAAGATTAGCAAAGTTGGTATGAGGATAAATTACTGCATTTTAACATATAAGTGAAATAGGAGATTCATAGGTCATGATAACTGAAGCTTTGAGCCCCCTATTCTTATCGTTTAAACACCAAATCAAATGCCAGCTACTTAACAACTCCTTTTTTTAACCTCTTAATCCATAATGCAAATACCTTTCTATCTCAAAGATGATTTTGTTTTATAGGTCTCTCACATGGTCATCGTGTACTATTTTGTATTATATCTAGCCTGGATTGGCAGGGTGGACTGATGGAAAATTTAGGTTTTTTTTCTCATTCTGGAGGATTTCCCATTTCAAAGAACTGTAAGAATCATGACAGATGGGAGCTCATGGACTCAGGTCTGGAGAAGCCCAGGTAGTTTTAGGCTAGGCTTCCCTGATCCAATGAGTCTTTTATCTGCCATTATTCTTCTGCCTCTCCTTCCAGCTAGGAAGAGCCATACTTCCCATCAGTTCTTTACCATTACAAGGTTACACTGTTTTTTGGTATATAATTCCTTTGCTACACTATAAGCCCTGTGGGCAGGGACCTTAATATAATGAAGCTTCATATTTCTCCAGTATTCTACACTCAGTATTGATTAATAAAAGTTTGTTGAATTTTTTTTATTTTTAAGATCTTCAAAGAGGGTAAAAATGGTCAGTTTTCAATCAATAACCTCTGATTGTTTTATAGCTTACAGGCAAATGAAAATTTCCAACACCAACCACAGCTCCAATAGTACTGCTGGTTTCATCCTCCTTGGATTCCCCTGTAGCAGAGACATTCAGATCCTCCTCTTCATACTTTTCTTGATCATCTACATCCTGACCCTTATGGGAAATGGTTCTATCATTTGTGCCGTGTGTAGGAACAAGCGACTTCATACTCCCATGTACATCCTCTTGGCCAACTTCTCATTTCTAGAGATCTGGTATGTTACTTCTACTGTCCCCAATATGTTGGCCAACTTCCTCTCTAATACCAAGATGATCTCTTTCTCTGGATGCTTCCTCCAGTTCTACTTTTTCTTCTCCTTAGGTGGTACAGAATGTTTTTTTCTGGCCATTATGGCATTTGATCGATATCTGGCCATCTGCTGGCCTTTGCATTATCCCACCATCATGACAGGACATCTCTGCATCAAGCTGGTGGTCACCTGCTGGGTGTCTGGATTTCTCTGGTTCCTAGTTCCCATCATTCTCATCTCTCAACTGTCCTTCTGTGGCTCCAAAATCATAGACCACTTTCTTTGTGACCCAGGCCCACTGCTAGCTCTCACTTGTACCAGAGCCCCATTGGTAGAATTTACCTGCTCCATTGTGAATTCTTTGCCACTGTTCATTCCTTTCCTCTTCATCATGGGAACCTATGCCATGGTTCTGAGGGCTGTTCTGAGGGTTCCTTCAGCAGCAGGTCGGCATAAAGCCTTCTCCACCTGTGGGTCCCATTTGGCTGTCGTGTCACTGTTCTATGGCTCTGTGATGGTGATGTATGTGAAACCAACATCAGGCCATGAAGCAGGAGTACAGAAGATTGTGACCCTCTTTTATTCTGTGGTGACCCCATTCTTAAACCCTTTGATCTACAGCCTTAGGAACAAGGACATGAAGGATGCACTAAGGAAAATCCTGAGCACTTGAACATTATAGTCTTTAAAAAATATATCCTTGGGGCCTGAGATAGATGTGCAATATCTATATTAGGTAAAAAAAATCAAGAATGAAAAAGATCAACATATAAGAAATATGTTCAATCCTTCATTTCCAGTGGTCTTTTGGACCTCTCTACCATGATACGCCACTTGCATTTCAAATACAGCATGGCCAAATTTGAACTCATCATCTTTCCCTAAAAATGTGCTCTTCTTTCCAATTTCTATATTTTTATTGGTTACTCGATAATGGGAGAATGGTAATTTGTCTGAAAATGAAGTTCAAAATACTGGAATCATATATTATACATTCCTCTCCCTCAGCCTTCACATCCAATCTGTTCTCAAACCCTTTCAGCTTTTCATTTATAATATCACTCCCATTGGTTCCTTGATTTCCATTCACACTGCGATTATCCTCATTACCTCAACTATAATAATGTAACAAGTTCTTAATTCATCTTCCTGAATCCTGTCTTCCCCTTCTCCAATCCACACTATCTACTTGTCAAAATAATCTTCCAAATAAACAGAGAATCATGTTATTTACTCCCCTACTCAAAATGTTTTAGTAGCTCTAGATAGCTTATCACATAAAATAAATATTTTCATCTGAGACTTTATTGTCCTCAACAGTCTAACTCCAACCTTCCTTTCCAGTTTTTTTTTCTATTTCCTTTTCTACATGCTATACTCCAGCCAAAGACCACTATCTCTTTCCCATTGTCATCTTGCCAAGTTCAAATATAATCCCCTATGCCTAGAACATACTTTCTCTACATCTCTACCTTTTGTAACCCTTCTCTTCCTTAAAAGTCAAGATCAGAAACTCCTCTTTCATGCAGTTTTTCCTAATCCTTCCAACTTTAAGTGGCATTTTACACTTCAATTTCTCCTAGGATCTTGTATAGACCTCTTTTTAAATTTTTTTATTTTTTTTTGTTTTTGCATTACATTTACAGATTACTCCTGCTTTATGAGAAGTCTCACAACTTAGGAAAACAATTTGAGTAAAATTAATAATAAAGTGACCTCTTCTGAAAGTACTTAAAACATTTCACACCTGTAATACCTCCCCCCTCCACCACCTCTCTATTTTTTTTAAAATTAACAAAAAGTTATTTCCTCTCCCCCCTCCCAACTTCATTGGAGGAAAAAAAGAAAAAAAGAAAAACAATGATCTTGTAACAAATGTGTACAGTCAAGGGGGAAAAAAGTCCCTTGGTGGATCTGTACATATGTGTGTGTTTATAATTCTGCACCCTAAATCTATCACCTTGCTGTAATGGATAACATATTTCATCACTGGTCCTCTGGAATCATGAATGATCCTTGGATTTATCATAGTTCTAACAGTTTTTAAAATCATTTTTCTTTACCATGTTATTATTACACAAATTGTCCTCCTGGTTCTGCTCATTTCATTCATCATCAACTTATAAGTCTTCAATTTTTCTTCAATATTTTTATAATATCAGTGTTTTAGTATGCATTGTTTTTCTGGTTCTATTCATTTTACTCTATAACAGTTCATAAAGAGACCAAAAAAAGAGGAAAAAGACCCATATGTACCAAGATATTTATAGCAACTCTTTTTGTAATAGCATAGAATTTGAAACTGAAGGGATGTCCATCAGTCAAGGAATAGCTATGTTGTAGTATATGAATATGATGGCATTCTATTGTGCTGTAAGAAATGAGGAAATAGATTATTTTTAAAAGAAACAGATTTTTTTCTTCTTTGTCTTTCTTCTACATCTTTTTTACATTCGGTTTTGTCTCATCTTAGATCTGTAAACGTCCTATCTGACTATTCTATTCTAAGTTCCTTAATAGAAAGGATCATGTTGTTTTTTGTCACTGTATTCCCTAATGCAGTAATTCACATGTAGAAGGCAGGCAATAAATTTTGTTCCGAGTGGAATTCAATTATTAAATTTTATTGACTATTGGGTCCTTTATCTTTCCTGACTTTGCTTGTATTTGTAGTATGACAAGCTCTATTTTTACAAATTTTCTCAAAATTAAAACCATGTGGGAAGGTGGTGGTTTCATGGCTCCTTTCACAACTGTGAAATATGGTGCTTGTGAATATATGAGGCAGTGTGGTATAATGAAAAAAGCATTACTTCAGGAGTTAGAGGAATGAGAGTGAAATCTCAGCTTTGTCCTTTATTTGTTGGGTATCCTAAGCAAGTCATTTTACAACTTTGGGCTTCAATTATCTTGTCCACAATAGAAGGGATTGGGACCATATAATTTCTAAGGTCAATGTCCAGCTCTAAATCCTATGTGTATAAATAACCAATTCCTATGGACAGAGAAGAAAAACTTGTACTCTGTCAATCAACAAGCATTTTTTAGGCGCAACCTGTGTGTAAGGTATGATGCTAGGTGCTAGGGATACAAATACAACAATAATACTAGCTAGCATTTCCATTGTACTTTAAGTTTTACAAAGTACTTTAGAAATATTATCTAATTTTATCCCTACAAGAACCCTGGGAGGTAGGTGCTATTATTATGCTCATTTTGCAGATGGGGAAATGAAGACAGACAAAGGTTAAGTCATTTTCCCAGTTTCACACAGTTAATGTGAGGCCAGATTTTAACTTGGGTCTTCCTGAGTTCAGATCCAGAGCTCTGTCTGCTGTGCAACTCTTACCTACAAGTGCTATGCCCAAAGGAATATAAATTTTGATTGCTGAAACCTCACAAGTTATCTTGTGGGGTTTACAGGCTAGATTTCTTTTTTAAGGTACATACCCTAAAGCCAAATCACTGGTTCTCACTGACTAGCTAACAATAGGTCCCAGCCCAAGCCTGGTCATTGTTTGGATTACACTCAGAGTGAGTGTAAATAGCAATTGTTTCTGGTTGGCCCAAAACTCTGAGGGTTCCCCCTCCCAAAATGATTTTTTTTACTAGATAAAAAAGGCCATTCTTTACTTCACTTCTTACCTAGCCTTAATCACTCATTGGACATTGCCTCTGACAAATTGAGACTTGGGAAAGACCTTAGCTTAAAAAGTCCAAGGTCTCCCACTGCATCCAGGACCATCTCCAATTGTCTTCATCTGTATCTTGCCACTGGATCCAGATGGCTCTGGAGGAAAGGGTGAGGCTGGTGACTTTGCACAACCTTGCCTCACTTAAATCCAATTCCCTTGCAAGTCATGACATCACCTTCCTAATGTCATGGGTCTCTTCAAGAATGAATGACAAACAACAACCTAGCTGCCTCTACAACAAATAAAAGAATCTCTACTCACAAGAAGCTTACACTCTTATTTTATTCAAAATCTTTGGTACCATAGACAGAATGTGCAAAGTTCTTTTCAATTTTGAGACCTTGAAAGAATGAATAAATTACGTGAACCTGTATTTAATATATTTCAGAAGGGTTATTATCATCATTCTAATCTTTATATATTTATAAGTGTATCTCATTTTACTGAATAAATAATATCCTAGAAAAGATTATCTAAAAGCAAATTTCTGTAAATTCAATAATGTCCTACAACTGATTTCTTCTATAAAATTATAAATGGACTGCAATAGCAAAACAAACAAAGCCTCAAAATACAATGAAGATCAACATTCAGAATGCAACAATTTTATTTAAACCAAATGTTTGAAAAAGAAATAATAATATATTGTTAAAAGATGAAAATGTTCATCAAAAAAATCACAAAGTACAAACCTTATATTAAAACTTAAACTATAACCAATCCCACTTTCCCTTTGCAGTTCCTCATATGAACTGGAAATGTGTCTGGGGTTGTACACAGCCCTTTAAATCAAGAAACAGTTTCTTTTCTGTTCCCAAACTGAATGTTTCTAATTAATGTGCTAAAGTTTTTAACTATTCCTTCTCCTGGGTTTCATCATGTGAAATAAGATACTGCAAAGGATAGAGTGTTAGACTTGGGGTTAAAAAGACCTAAATTCAAATCCTACCTGAAGACAATCATCAATTGTGTCAGCCGGTCAATAATCATTTATTAAGTGCCTAAAATGTGCCAGGCACTGTTCTGATTTCTGGGGATCCAAAGAAATACAGAAGACAGTTCTTGCCCTTGCAGAGTCCACTATCTAAGGAGGGAGGCAACAAGCCTATAAATGTATAAACAAGCTATATACAGGATAAATGGGCATTAATAAAAGGAAGACACTAGAATTAAGGGCATTGGGCTTTGTGAAGGAGGCTGGATTTTAGGTGGAACTTGGAAAAGTCAGAGAAGCCAGAAGCCAAAGATGAGAGAGGACAGTATTCCAGGAATGGGGGACAACCAGTGAAAATGCCCAGAACTAAAAGATGGAATGTCTTGTTCGAGAGACAAGGAAGCCAGTATAACCAACAGGCTATTGCAATAGTCCAGTCATTAGGAGATGAGGGCCTGCTCCAAAGTGGTGGCAGTATCAGAAAGGGTCATATTTCAAGAGATGTTACAAAGGTGAAATCAATAGGCCTTGGCAACAGCTTGAACACGGGGAGGGAGGGTGAGAGATAATGAGGAGTCAAGGATGACACTTAGGTTGTGAACATAGGGAACTGAGAAGAAGGTGGGACTCTGAATATTCACAAGGAATTTTGGAAGAGAAGAGGGTTTGGAGGAAATAAATGAGCCTAGTTTTAGAAAAGTTGAGATTAAGATGTCTACAGGACATCCAGTTCAAGATGTCCAATACCTAGTTGGGGATTCAAGACTGGAGGTCAGCAGAGAGGTTAGGGCTGGATAAGCAGATTTGGAAATCATCAGCATAGAGAGAATAATTAAATCTCTGGGAAGTGATGAGATCATTAAATTAAATAGTATAAATGAAAAAGAGAAGGCCTACATCAGAGCCCTATGGCATACTCCTGGTTAGCGAGCATAACTCGGATAAAGATCCAGCAAAGGAGACTGAGAAGGAGAACCAGGAGAGAATAGTGTCCTAACACCTAGACTGAAGGAAGTTTCAAGGAGAAGAGGATGATCAACCATGTCAAAGGCTGCCAACAGGTCAAGAAGGATAAGAATGGGAAAAAGCCCTTGGATTTAGCAATTAAGAGATCATTAGTCACTTTGGAGAGAGAAGTTTCAGTTGAATGATGAGGTTAGAAGCAGGAATGCAGTGAGCTAAGAAAAGAGCAAGAGGAAAGGAAATGGAGAAAGGAAATGGAGACACTGTTGTAGAAAGCCTTCTCAAGAATTTTAGTCATAAAATGCAGGAGAAATGTGGGGGCATAAGGATCAAATGGAGGTTTTTTGAGGATGGAAGACATGGGTGTATTTGCAGGCAGTAGAGAAGCTGCAAGTAGACAGAGAAAGAATGAAGATGAGTAAGAGTTAGAATGATAGAAGAGATAATCTACTGAAGAAAATGGGATGGAAAGGGATCATTTGTGCAGGTGGAGAGGGCTTTGGCTTGACAAGCAGAAGGGTCACCTCTTCTTGTGAGGCAGGGATAAAAGTGGAGATAGTGGTAGAAGATCTCTGGGTGATATGAGCAGAGAAGGAACTCTCAGCAAATGGCCTCCATTTTTTCAGCAAAATAAGAGACAAACTTCTCAGCTGAGAAAGTGGAGGGAGAGGGAGGTTTTTTTGGGAGGTTTGACGAAGGATAAATGTTTGAAGAGCCACTGTAATAAATGGGATAGCAAATTAACTTGGAAGATGCAAGAAAAATTATCTAACAACGAGAGCCCAGTTGAAGCTATGTAATATAAATTTGGAGTGGATCCTGTCAAAACATTTACATGATTTTTTCTACCTTCATTCAGCAGCACGTGTGTAAGAACTAAGGCATCAGATTATTGGAGTGATCCAAGGCTGAGGCACAATCCACAATATGACAACAGGGCCAGGGATTCAAGAGAAGATTAGTGTAAACTTGGACTGATTTGCCAATGGGTCAGGATTGGGAAATGAGGAGAGTGTGGCTAGGGTATGGGATGACGGCTTGGGAGAGAAATAAAGGGTCAAAGGATTAGAAGTTATGGAGCAGAGTTTGTTATTGGAAAGCAGAGGGAGAGATAGATAGCCATAGAGAGTGATCAGATAAGGGATTTAAAAGTTTAGGAACATGGAGGTGATATATTCGTGGGTGATGGCAAAATCAACATTATGACCATCTTTGTGTGTGGCTGAGGTGGGGTAAAAGAGTAGATCATGGCAAATGAGTAAGTTGAAGAACTGGGAGATTGGAGTATTTGAGGGAGTATCTGTATATGTTGAAGTCCCCTAGTATGAGAGCAGAAATTGGGAGAAAGAGAAAAATTGTGACCCAGGTAGTCACTGAGGCAAGAAAGGGAGTGCCTGGAGGTTTGTAGACAGTAGCTACCAGCCATTTGACTGGATGGCAGATAAGAGCTGTGCAAACCTCACAAAAAAAGAGGTTACTGAATGATGGTGGTAGGGGGATAATCTGGAAGAGGCAGTAGGGAACAATCTGTTTGACTCTGAGCCAATCACTATGCCTCTCCCAGCATCAATTTCCTCATTTATAAAATGAGAGGGTTGAACCTGATGGCATTCTAGAGGTCCCTTTGAGTTCAAGGATCCTGTGTCTTTTTTTTTCCAGGAAACAATGCTAAAGCAGATTATAAATTCCTTTCATATAACACCATTGTTTTATACTTATATCTTCAAGGAATAATAATAATTAGTATTTATATAGTGCCTACTACATGCCAGATATTGTGCTAAATAGTTTACCAATAATATCTCATTTGATGCTCACAACAACTCTGAGAGATAGGTGCTATTATTATCCCTGTATTATAGTTGAGGAAACTGAAGCAACAGAGATTAATTCATTTGCCTAGAATAATACAACTAGTTAAGTGTCTGAGGCTGGATTTAAATTCAGGTTTTAGTGAATCTAGACCCAGAGCCCTATACACTGTGCCATCTAGCTGCCTCTAAATTGAACCTAAGCCAGTGCTACACCACCATATAATAAGGATCCCACTCAACTTTGGAACTCATCCTGCTCAAGTTGCAATAAAGATGTTTTAGGTAAACACAATTATGCAAATACAGCAGACCAAACAGGATTTTTGTTCATCCTTCTTAAAGAGGACCAATGACAGACCAAGTAGGAAGCATAAATCAAATAGCATAGTGCTTAATGAAGACAGAATAACGCAATACATGACAATAGCAAACTGTTAAAATCATTCTGCATACACACACATACACACACACACACACACACACACACACACACAAAACAATCTCCCACAAACCTCTACTTCGATGGAAGACAAAACACTCCCCAAACAATTTACACTGCTGGAAAGGAAAAATGTGTCATAGAACATCTCTCATAGCTCTGCCTCCCAACGATCACCATTATTTTACTGCTCCTCCATCTCTGCCTTCACATCTGCCCTTCCTTTCTACTTCTGAAACTGCTTCTGTTCATATTTTGATGCAGCTTTTCTTACTCAAAGGAGTGTCACTCTGTTATGAGACAGCCCCTCGACAACATACCTTGGGGCTAATCAGTATTCTCAATTTTCTTATTCAGGCATAGGGATTGTATCTGACAGGTAGTAAGAAAGCAACCAAAATCTATTCTTAACTTGACTCGTTCATCAGCAACAGGGTAGCTTCGGTCTTCCTCTTTCTTGGATTAAGGTCAGTGAATTCTTTTTGATTCCTGACACTTTTCTAGCACCTAATTTCTGGGCTATGCAAATCACCTTGAAGCCTTTACAAGCCATGGAGAAACACTTATTTACACTGAAAGTAGAGGGGCAGAACCAGTGATATTTGCCTAGCATTTCAGCCAACATGCAAAAGTTGGCCTTCTGGCACATAGTAGATGTGAAAGGAATTATGACATCAGGCTGAAATAAACACATAAAGAACTGAGTTTTACAGCACAACATCCCCAGCTGTGCTACTTACATTGATTCATTCAGCAAATATTTATTAAGTAAAAATATGTACCAGGTACTATATTAGGCAATGAACTAAAAAAATCCATTAAAAGTACTTGTGTTTTTTTCACCTTCTCATGTTTGTTTATGATGATGATGTTTCTATAATATTCACCCCACTAAGACACAACTAGACAAAAAAAAGTAGGATTTCATTGGATGATATATTTTACATATGTGTTAGACAAAATATATGTAATGCGTGTGTCTATATGCATACGTATATATGCAAAGTAATAAAATAAGTACTGATTCCAAATGTAAGCTAGAGGCACCATAAAAACTTTACTTGTTCCATTTTTTAAAATGTTAAATGAATCTTTACTCAATAGTTAGTAACCTGACAGATACCACCAAGGATGTCAAAAAGATTTCTAAAAATGTAAGTGATTCCTTTACACATACTCAACAAAATTCTATGGGAAAAAATGATGAACTTCAAAAATGAACTTGGGAGCTTTACAAATTATACAAATAGGAAATTGAGAAAGGACCCATAAACCTCAAAAAAAAGTGTCAATTGAGCAAATGGGTTTTTTTTTTCAAAAATTTTGTTTCTGTAAGAAAGAGAAAAATAGATTTTCTGGTCATCAACCTGAATATACCCAGGGGCAAACATTAATCTGAGTAACTATTCTAGGATAGCTAAGAAAAAAGCATAAAAATGTAAAGGAGTTACCTCAAGTATTATACCATTTGCCTGCTAATGCTGATAGTGAGCAGGAAGCAAGAGATGTGTCAATAAAACCTTGTGTTCACTCCTAAATTTGATGGATACAAATATGTAAAGAGGGAAACACTGTATAAATAAAATAAATCAAAAATAAAATTCAATAGTCACATATGGTACTTAGGGATTATTGATATGTTCATATGCTAACTTCTATTAATTTTTATGGCCACAAATTACTTTTTCACAAAGTATAATTTATCAGGTATAGATAAAAGTTATCATTGCCATAAGTAGTTCATGACTTATGAATGTTGTCAATTAATTCCAAGATGAGATTTGTTAAATTGCTATAAATTTGAAATATATGTTCCTGCAAAAAAAATTTAATGAGGAATGGCTAAGCAAATTATGATATGTGAACATTATGGAATATTACAGCACAAAGAGAAATGATAAAAAGGATAGATTCAGAGACAGAAGTGAAAACTTATATGAACTGATGCAGAGTGAAATGAGCAGAACCAGGAGATCAATTTATACAGACTACTGTAATGTGAAGGAAAACAACTTTGAAAGTCTTAAGAATTCAGAACAATGCAATAGCTGATTTTGACTGAAAAAGACTGATGATGAAGGATGCTACCACCTTCCGACTGAAAAAGTGACATACATTTTTCAGACAAAGCCATGGGCCAATGAGTGCTTTTGCTTTGATTGACTGTGTTTATTTGTTACAAAGGAAGGTTTTTATTTGTTTTTGTTTGGGGAGGAGAGTTGTGAGGAGGAAGAAACTGGTAGTGAGAGTGATACAAGAAAAGAGAGAGAGAAACAAAAATCATTAATGAACCACTGTTAAAGATTCAGAAGAGAGCATAAAGATGTTCAAAAGAGAACACAATCAGGCCAGCTTTATAATCATCATGCTAAAGTTAATATACCTCTTACAAAAATACCACATAATAGAAATTCATAGTTTCATATACAATGCCCCATTTTTGGTCTTTTTTTAATGTTAAACAGTATATGTTTGTTAATAGTAAATAATTTAAAAAGCAAAAATGTTTAAATAACTAAATCTGTCTCTCTCTGTGTATCTCTGTGTCTCTCTGTGTCTCTCTGTGTCTATTTGTCTCTGTGTGTGTGTTTCTCCCCGCCCCCAAAAACCAACTTCCATTACCTCACAAGCAAACTTGTCTTCCCAAAGTTTCCCAGTAGACTATTAATTAGTATACAAAAAATTGGTTTTGGAAAAGTTTGGGGTAGGAAAAATGAACTTTAGTCTCCATTTCAATTCAGTGCAAACTAATTCAACATTTATTAAATGCTGACTATGTGCCTAGCTGTGCTAGTCATAGATCACACTGTGCTACAAACTGAAGATAGACAAAAGGAAAAACAGTCATGGTATTCAAGGAACAATAAACCTTGGGAACCAAGGAATAACCCCAATCATAATTTAGCACACTGCTATGCTCACCCAACATGAATTTACAGAATCACGGGATTTTAGAGTTGAATGGAAACCAGCAGACATGTAGTCCAACTCATAACTGAAAAAGAAATCCCCTCTACAACATACCCAACTACAAGTTGTCTTCACACTTCTCTTGATTGGAGATTGACCTCCAATGACAGACGCTACCACCTCCCAATGTGGCTCCTCTTCTATCTGACAGTTGTTCAGGTACTAAAGTTTTGTTTCCCCTCAAACTTCTCTCCTTTAGGCAAAATGTCCTCAATTTCTTCTGTTGATCATCATATGGCATTGGATCAAGGACTTTCCCATCTTGCTTGCCCTACAAAATAAACTCTTCAGCCAATCTTTCCTAAATCTGGCACCTAGAACTAAACACAATACTCCAGATTTGATCTAACCAGGACAGAATGTAGGAGGACTATGACTTCTATAGTTCTGGAAGCTATACCTCTCCTAAGGTCATTCAGTGAATAGAGCACTTATCTTCCTGAGTTCAAATCCAGCCTCAGACACTTACTAGCTGTGTGACCCTGGACAAGTCACTTAACCCTGTTACCTGAAAACTGAGGTACAGTTTTTTCATATGTAAAATGAGCTGGAGAAGGAAATAGCAAACCAGTCTAGTACCTTTTCCAAGAATACCCTAAATGGGGTCACAAAGAGTTGGACATGACTAAAATAACTGAACAACAAAATGCAACTCAAAACCCTATTACCTTATTTTTTTACTGTCAGAGCACACTACTGCCTCATATTGAGTTTATATTCCCCCTAAAATACCTGATTTTTATTCAGACAAACTGCTATCTAACAATTCCTTCCTCCTCCACCCACCAGATTCAGTGTGCTATCTGGTCCCAATCAAATCAGTAAATAATCATTTAATGAAAGAAACCTTTGAATTAAGAACTGAAACACTGAGTTGTTAGGTGATACTAACTGTTTAATTGGAATGATAACTATTACATAGATTATATTTAACTCAACTTATGTGAATATATTTTAACAGACTATCCAAGGCAGGCATGGTGGCCTAAACTTGTAATCTCTGCCACTAGGGGCAGCTGAGGCCAGTGAATCATGTAAGTTTAAGAATTCTGAGCTACAGTAGGGCTAGAGCTGATCTGATGATCACATCTAGTCTGATAGCAATATGCTGAACCTCTGGGGAATAAGAGACCATTCCACTGCTTAAAGAGTGGCAAACTAGCCCAACCCAAAAATTAAATAAGTCAAAGCTTCTATGTCAATGAACAGTGGGATCTAGGCCACAAGTGGACAATTTCCTTCCAATATGATCAAGACAAAAAGACCCAGTCTCAAAAAATAAATAAATAAATAAAATCAACCATTCAACTGATCATAGTTTGTTGGAAAATAAAAATATCAAAGGAATAGGGTAAAAACTAAAGAAAATCCAAAATTCTATAGCTTGAATTGTATTAAAGTTAATCATGCAAATTGATGCTTGATAGACCATGAAAGGAAATTCAGTGCCAAAATGAGGTCATGAGAAGGTCAAAGTGTGTGAGACAAACATTCCATTACAAAGCAAGGAGCCCAATGTATTACAAATTCCTCCCTCATTCCCAAAAGAAGATGACTTCTCAATGGTCCCACTTAACCAAACAACAGTTCCCCTGGGGTCATCCTAGACAGTTCCCCAAATATTTTCTTACTTTACTCTCTCTAGTTATACCTTCAAGAGAAATCTACCCCAAATTGATGAAGAGTAGTGATGATGGAAGGAGAAGTGGTAGATGAGAGATACAAAGCAGCCAACAAAGATGCCTAAGAAGAGAACTGGGACTTCAGATCAATAACTGACATTAAAAAACAATTGTGTCCTATGGGAGTCTCACCAATGCTCCCTTTAGCTTCTCCCTACCCATTTCAAAATGTCTCCCACAGGGATCAGATCCCCAAGAGAAGCATTTTTCCCCAAGAGTTTTCAGCTCTTCATTGGGAGAAAAAAAACAGAACATGAAGTCATAATAGGGGATACATTATTAAAATGCTCCCCTACTTAATTACATCATTTATTGAATGCATAAGGGAAGTAAAGTGATCTAGGAAGGCTCCAGAGTTAATGCCATGGTTGGTACAGAACTTTGGAAGATATTGGGTGACAACTAACTGTGGACCAGAGATTAGAAGAAAGACATAGTTCAGACTCTTTGGGCTAAGATTCCAGGTGAGGGAGTTAGTACTATGGATGAGGAAGCTCAAACTCAGGGCTTCTCTTCTCAGTTCATCACTATGTGATGTAGGGATACATAGTACGTATGTATTTTCTCTCCCAATGTGGTGCATCACACAATTCTTCCTAGGAAATCAGATTAGAAGCACAGCTATGATAGATCACCTTTGTATGTTGGCCTGTTTTGAGGCATACAGTGTTTATGTTTCAGGGGACAATAATTCAAAGAACATGTCAATCTACGAAAGAATAGACTATGTTAAAATATGGTGTTGCTCCAAATAGAAATTGGCTTTCTTAGTACAACTCCTCCCAACACTGAACTCCAACAAGAAACTGCTGATATTGATTATTAATTCCCAAGGTCCATGAGTGATCTTCAACTTTAAAATTCACTTTTCTTCTTGCATAAAGTCATAAGGTATGCCTCATAATAGAGGAACTTGACATGCAAAAATCTGTTGCTATTCAGTCATTTCAGACTCTTCATGACCCCATTTGGGGTTTTTTTTTGGCAAAGATGTTGGAGTCATTTGTTATTTCCCTCTCTAGCTCATTTTACAGATGAGGAAACCGAGGCAAACAAGGTTAAGTGAGTTGCCTGTGGTCACCCAGCTAAGTGTCTGAGGCCAGATTTGAATTCAGGAAGATGAGTCTTCCTGACTTCCTGTGCCAACAAGCTGTCCCGTACAGAAAGCAACTGTTTTGTAATGTAGCATGTATCAGGACATAATAGAAAGTAAATGTATATAATTATTATCAGATAACAACATGTTGACCACTTTGTTTCACATCAGCTTACTGATCTAGAAATTGTTTATATTTTATGAAACATTGTCTCTTAATTTATTATTATGAAAAATCTCTCCTAGGCTTCCTACTTCAAATATTTAAACTTAGATGTTAAAAAGATAGTTGTTGCACACGGTGATAAAAAAATGTTGATCTGCAAATTTTTTATATGCATTAGCTATATTAGGCAGCATAGTATGATGGAAAGAATAGTGGATTCAGAGTCAAGAGACCTAGATTGAAATCCCACCAACAATGCTGACTGCCCATGTAGCCATAGATATGTTATCTAACCTCTCAGCCTTAGTTTCCTCACCTGCTAAGTTAGAATGATAGCTATGACACCTACCTCTCAGCACTATTGTGAATAACAAAAGAGATTGTTTATTGTGCTAGAAACAATTCAGCTATTTTTAATTACAGTAAATGAAGATCCTAGCAAAATACAAGATCCTTTAAGGCAAAGATTGGTTCATTTTGTCTTTACATCCCTAGAAACTATCAGAGTGTATACACATAACTGGAACCCAATAAATGTCGGTAGATTGATTGATTGATTCTCACATTTGTAAAAGTATTTGGAAATGTTTGCTGTTTAAAAGTATGTTTTATGCATCACCAAGATGAGATGCTCCATGAGGACTTCTGACCATCTGCAATATTTGGCTGTCATCACCAGAAAAGAAATTATGTTTTTAAAGTATTGACTATATATTATTACCCGATCCTTATCATTCTGAGTTCCTTGCAGGCTAAGTATCAGTCACAAATGTAGGGATTTGACTATCCATAAATTCTGTACAACAAAACAATGCATCCTGGTAAGTTGTTGAACAACATAGTATAATGTTCATTCTTTAGTGTCAGATTCACATGTATATAATTAAAAGTAAATCTATGAAAAAAAACTGCTAGAAAATGTTTGAGTTAAAAGCAGGCAAGATAGTCCAAGGAGCTACTTATAAAGAATTCAAAAAAGAAAATTAACTGCAATCTTATGCAAACTCATTTCTAACCTCAAAAAAAATTAACTCTAACATCTCCTCTTGGTTCTATCTCTGGTCTAAGAAAAGACATGATCATTACACTGTTGGAGGGGAATTATATTGGTAGAAACAGCTCAAGGGAACAAACAAACCCAGGATCTCCAGACAGGGTTTCACCTAGTAGAAGCCATCAAGCTCGTAACAGTCATTCTATTTCTCAGCTGAGATCTCTTAGACAATTTCTGCAATTAGACAATAAGCTGGTTTATCAGCAAGTACAGAACAACCTATCTGGTATCAGAAAAAATCTAAATGAAGGACTGCTTTTCCGCTTTGAGGAAACCCATAATGAGAGGCTTTTATCCTGTCAAAGAAGTAACTGATTCATTGATGAAGTTCAAGTGGTTTATCAGTTTGGGGACTCCTCTTTGGTGAACTAATTCTAGCTGAGACCAAGTGTCATTCCGATTATTAAAAGTTCATACTCAAAGTTTGGGAACCGGTAGTTTTGGGAACCAGAAGAGGAAGAGTAATTTCTTGCTGGAAATGTGTAGGAGAGCCAGGATAGGCTTTTCTTAGCCATGGCCAGTGAGCCAGAGATAGATCCCAAGAGGACCAAACTAGGGGTTACTTAGATGTAAATCCTACCTGAAACCCAGACTTTAATAGGAAGAACAATGGAAGAAAATGCCAAATGACTGAGAAAATCAGCTTGGGCCAAAAAATCCCAAGGTTTATGGATCCAGACCTGTCAAGGTATAGATTAATAAGAACTTTGGGCAAAAGGGAGATGTGGAAGGAAATTCAGGGCTCAGTTTTTGGCAAAAGCCTATTGCTTAGAAAAAGAGGACAAAAGAGTAGAGTTTCCTCATCCTTCTCGGCATTCTCCCTGCTACAACCAATGCCTTCTTGCACTTTATATTAATTAGAAAAAAAAAAGAATTCCACAATGAAGAATTTTTAAAAGGACACAAAATTCATATTAAAGTTATTTTGGTTGCTCCAACAGAACTTTTAAAAAATTAATTTTAAGGATGCACCCTTTTTAAAAAATTTAATTTTAACATTTTTTTATTTTGAGTTCCAAATTTTGTCTGCAACTCTTCCCCCACCCACTGAGAAGGCAAACAATATGATATCAATTATTCATGTGAAGTCATGCAAACCATATTTCCATATTGATCACGTTGCAAAAAAATGTAAGAAAAATAAAAAGCTTTTAAAATTATGTTTCATCAGTTTTCCCCTTGGAGTTGGACAGCATTTTTCATCATGAGTCCTTGAGAATTGTCTTGGATCATTGTATTGATCAGAGTAGCTAAGTCTTTCACAGCTGATCATCATTACATTATTCCTGTTACTGTGTATAACTTTCTCCTGGTTCTGCTCACTTCACTCTACATTAGTTCATATATAAGTTTCCCAGGTTTTCTGAAGCCATACTACTTGTCATTTCTTATAGCACAATAATACTCCATCACAATCATATATCACAACTTGTTCAACCTTTCCTTATTTGCTGGGAATGCCTCAGATTTCAATTTTGCTACCACAAGAAGAGCTACTATAAATAGTCCTTTTCCTTTTTCTTTGAGCTCTTTGGGATACAGATCTAGTAGTAGTACTGCTAGGTAGAAGGCTATGCACAGTTTTGTAAACCTTTCAGGATGGTTCCAAATTATTCTCCAGAATGGTTGGAGCAGTTCACAACTCTACCAACAGGGTACTAGTGTACCTATTTATCCATATCCCCTCCATCATCTGTAGGGGAGATTTTCCTTTTCTGTCATGTTAGCTGATCTGACAGGTATGAGGTGGTACCTCAGAGTTGTTTTAATTTGTATTTCTGTAATTATTAGTGATTTAAAGCATTTTTTCACGTGACTATTGTCAGCTTTGGTTTCTTCCTCTGACAACTTCATATCCTCTGATGATTTATCAATTAGGGAATATCTCTTATTTTATAAATTTGACTCCATTCCCCATATATTTGAGAAATAGGGCCTTTATCAGAAAAATTTATGGTAAAATTTTTATATCACTTCATTGTTTATGGTAGCTTTTAGCAAAATATTGTTTCCCTGATTATCTCTTTTAATTAGGTCTGGTCATTTTTTTTATTTTGCTTTATCTGAGATTGATTACTACTCCTGCCTTTTCCACTTCAGCTGAAGCATAATAGATCCTGTTCCAGCCCCATATTTTAATTCTATGTGTATTTCTCTTTCAAGTGTGCCTCTTATTAAACAACATTTTGTTGGATTCTGATTTCTAATCCATTCTACTACCTGCTTCCATTTTATGGGTGAGTTCATCCCATCACAGTTCTGATTACTAGCTATACATTTCTATCATATTTTCTTCTGTTTATCCTTCTCTCTCTCTTTTTACTCTGTTCCCTTCTCAAAATTGTTTCATTTCTGACCACTGCCTTTCTTAATCCATCTTCCCTTTTATAACCTCCCATTTTCCTTTATCCCCTTCCTTTCCTTCTTCCCTGTAGAGTAAGATAGATTTCTATACCCAACTGAGTGTGTGTATATATGTATATACATATGCATGTATTTGTGTGTGTATATATATATATATACATACATACATATGTGCGTGTGTATATATATATGTATATACACATACACATATACATATATATAATCTTGGTTCTTTGAACCAATTCTCATGAGAGTGAGGTTCAAGCATTTCCTGTCACTATCACCCCATTTTCCTCACCACTGTAAAAGCTCTTTTTTGCATGTTTTTTTTAGGAGAGATGCACCCTTGAAGATGATCTGTCTTCCTAGAAAACTCAGATCAGGTCCAGGGTGTAACAAAAGGTCATATCCCTTGATTTAGTCCATAATAAAACTAAAAGTTCCTTTGGTTAACAAAGGGACATTCTCTCTTTAAACATATCCTGTAATAATGTGTCTTTCAATCTGGTCAAAGGTAAGCTCAAGAGATATTTCTTTTAATTTAAATATTCCAAAAACAAAGTTCCTACAATTAGTCTGATAACCAACCAAATCTATTTGAGTAAGGATTCCTTCCTAACCTTAATTAAGTCAAGGACTTTAATAAGAATGAAATCAAGGACTTCAGAATAGAACATTGTTTTCTTGGTGTGGATAGTTGAAGAAAGCTATTTCATTCAGATTAGACCAAACACTTCAAGTTACAATATTGTTAATATTTCAAAAAATGACAAGAGTACTTGATGTTATGTGTTACCACAGAACTAAGGAAAGTAAGCAAATACTTTATAGTAGAAAAAGAATCACAACTAACCTAGAAGTTTTGCAAATTGAGTTGTTTACCTCCCCTGCTTTCACTGTACCATATACCCATTAAAAGTTTCCCTTAAATAGTAAATCCTTCTTAACCACCTAAGAGGTGGACACAATCTTATTGAGCTGGTAGAAGGGTAACCTTGCAATCTTTCTCTTTACAGGGACCTAAGTGTGAAGTATCCTAATAAGCAAGAAATGATGGCAAGTTGAAGTCTGAAAGGTGGTACAAGAAAGCTGAGGTATGGGCTGGCTGGGACAAAAAAATGGATTATAGGCTGGAAGAAAGCTGAGATTATTAAGCTGGTTTCCATATGACTAAGTTATTAACCCTATAAACTCTACAAAGACCTCATTAAAATCCTTGTCCTAGAAATTCCAAAGATGCAAAGCAACTGACATAATTGTGTCTTCTGTCTTTTTTCATAGCTCAAGGGCCAATGAACAAGTCAGGAGCACATACTGTGACCGAATTTGTCCTCCTGGGCTTCCCTGGTCACTGGGAAATACAAATCTTACTATTTTCTTTGTTCTTGATCATCTATATCCTGACCTTGATGGGGAATGGGGCCATTGTCTGTGCAGTGAGGTGGGACCAGAGGCTTCACACACCCATGTACGTCCTACTGGGGAATTTTGCCTTTCTAGAGATCTGGTACATCACCTCCACTGTTCCCAGCATGTTAGAAAACTTCCTCTCAGAGAACAAAACTATCTCTTTTGCTGGCTGCTTCCTACAGTTCTATTTCTTCTCCTCCTTTGGTACAACCGAAGCCTATTTCTTATGCATCATGGCTTATGATCGTTATCTTGCCATCTGTCGCCCACTGCACTACCCAACCAAAATGACCTTACAGCGCTGTTACACCTTGATGTCTGTGTGCTGGGTGCTTGGCTTCTTAAGTTATTCTCTGTCTACTGTACAGCTCTCCCAGCTGACATTCTGTGGTCCCAACATTATTGACCATTTTGTTTGTGACTTGGATCCACTGATGGCTCTATCATGTGCCCCTGCTCCTCCCACTGAAATTCTGTTCTATATCCTAAGTTCCTTCATCATCATCCTCACCACGTTGTACATCCTTAGCTCTTACATTTTGCTATTAAGAGCCGTGCTAAAAGTTCCTTCAGCTGCTGGCCGGCGTAAGGCCTTCTCCACATGTGGATCCCATCTGGCCATAGTTTGCCTCTTCTTTGGGAGCCTTATGATCATGTATGTGAGCCCAACATCTGAGAACTCAGGAGAAGTACAGAAGGTAATAACCTTGTTCTATTCAGTTGTGACACCATTCTTAAACCCTCTGATCTATAGTCTCAGAAATAAGGAAATGAAGGCTGCTCTGAGAAAAGTCATGGGGATTGCTTCAGAATAAGTAAAGCCACAAGTACAAATGTTACATGTGGTTCTATACTCTAATACAATTCAACAAACATTGATTACACACTTGCCATGAGCAAAACACCGGAGGAAATACAAAGATGAATGAAGACAATAGAAAAAGGTGCAGTCTCCCACTGCTGCTGAAAATTATAGCTCAGGGGGTGAGTTGAGAACATCTTCTCAGGATGATTCCTCATCCTTTCATGTACAACATGTTCTGGTCCATCTGAACCTCAACTCAATAACAGTAAGAGTCAGGTAGACACTTACACTTAATCCATTAAGTCAGCCTCCACTCCAAATTCTACATTGAGTATTAAAAGAGCTTCATCTGTCTGGGTCATGGCATACTGAACTAACTAAGCTTATGTCTGTTGAGCTCTTGTTGTTATCTGTGGGATCAGAACAGGTTTTCCTATGGTCTACCAAAGGCCTTTTCAAGGTTTCTAGAGGACAGGAACAGGTACCTCCCATCCATGCCATGAAGCAGCTTACCTCTGTAATCAGCACTCCCATCACCATCCTCCTCCTCTCTGCCTCCTTCTACATAAGTCGCTTAGTAAAGACACACAACAACTCAACTGTTCCTCCTTCTAACTCAGACTTGGCATTCTCAGCACAATGCCCTAATCCAGATTTCTGTTCTCAGACTTCCCAGTGCTGCATAGTGTGAAATGAATGAAGACAGATTGCAGTAGGTATCAGCTGGAGTCTCTGATTTCTCACATTTTGCTGGGGGTAGGGAGGGTGTAAATTCAGAAAGATAACATGAGACAAATTCAAGTGCACGCAAGCATGAAATTTGGGACTCCAGAGGCAAGACTGTCAAACTCCTCAAGTTTCTTAAATGAAAGGAATGATACAGTTTTGAAATAAGATTCAACTTGTTTTTTAAAGAGGAGATGAAGGGGAAAATCTCTAATTTCAGCAAAGATAATACTACTTTTACACTTAATTTCAAAAGGTTATTACTTAGCCCTGACATTTTTTTTCCTTCTCACTATTAATTAATATCAAATTATTTCAATAAATATTTCCTGAATTAAATCAACAGGAAGAATTTATGGAATATCAGTTGTATTCACAGTACTACCTTGTCCCTCAAAGATACAAAAAAAGTATCACCAAGAGCCATTCCTCAATAGATAAATGATCAAACAATATGAACAATTTTTTAAAGAATTGCAAATTATAAAATGCATTAATTGCTATTTGGAAATATGCTTCAAATCAATAATAATACAAGAAGTGCAAATTAAAAGATCACTGAGGTTTTACCTTTCACCCAGACCAAGATAACAAAAATGGAAATAGTCAATGTTTGAGGAATTGTGGGAAGAAAGGAACACTAATATATTACTGGTTGAGCTGTGAATAGGTCCAACCATTCTAGCCAACCATTTGGAATTATTTTAAAAATGTAACTTAGCTGATCATATTTTTTGGCCAAATAAATTCTTTTACTAGACATATGCCTCAAGGAGTTCAAAGATAGAAACAAGAATCTCAACAGGACTCTCTGAGGCAGCAAAATGGTGGAAACAACATGAATGCTCATCAGATGGAGAATAACTGAGTAGACTGTGATATATAAATGTAATTAATATTATTTTGCAGTATAAGAGGAATTTAGGGGAAAATAGGAAGATTTACATGAACTAATGTGGATTAAAATAAGCAAAACCAGTAAAATATGCACAATGACAACTAAAATAGAAAGGAAAATATCTCAAGAAGGAACTTGAACCATGAATGATTGAGAAGGGGGGGGGGGGGAAAGGGCCCAAAAAAAAAAAAAGGGAAAAAACTAAAGGCCTAAAAAAAAAAGAGGGGGGGGGGGGGGGGGGGGGGGGGGGGGGGGAAATGAGCCTAGAGAACAGATAAGGGAACATACCTATCTCCTTATAACAGAAGTGGGAGGGGGAGGGGGAAAGGGACATGGTAGGGTAGAATATTGTATATATTATTAAATTCAGTGACTATGAGGTATTTTTGATAATTGTTTTCCTTTGTTACAAAGGATGGTTGGATGGGGGCAAGGGGGAAGCAATAGTATAAATCTAGAAATAACTGAAGTAAAAATCAAAGGCATCAATAAAACATTTTTGAAGCATAAAATAAAAAGTACCAGGTATAACTATTACCTTGCAAACATGCCTGATCTTATAGATATCATTATGGTATCACTGATTCTATGCTGTTTGGACTATCCCATTTTGCTTTTTCTATAGGTTGCAGGGAATAGACAACATTTTTATATAATCTACTCACTTTATTTATGCCTGAGGCCATTTACTGAGACAATTTGATTTTACAAGCTAAAATTGAAAATCTACTGGGGGAAAATCTATATAGATTGAGTTTTCAATTTAGTAGAACTACTGACTCCTTTGCCTCCTTTTTTTAATATTTTATTTTTTTCCAATTACATGTAAAAAATTTTAACATTTTTTTTAAATTTTAAGTCCCAAATTCTCTCCTTCCCTCACCCCTCCCTCCCTTCCCTCACCCTTTCCTGAAATGGCAAACTATTTTATATAGGTTATACATATGCAGTCATGCAAAACATATTTCCATATTAGGCATGTTGTGAAGAAAACACAGACCAAAAAAAAAAAGAAAAAGAAAAAGAAAGAAAGTTTTTTTATTAAAAAGTATACTTTGATCTGAATTCAGATTCCATTGGTTCTTTCTCTGGAGGTGGATAGAATATTTCATCATGAGTTATTTAGAATTGTCTTGAATCACTTCCTTTTTTAAAAGAATTTTTATTATAAATTTTCTTCTTTGATATAAATTAAACATCATTAAATAAACATTCAGTATAAAAAGGGAAAATGGTTTATGAAACTAAAAATGTATACACAAAACAATTCAACACAATTCGGTGGCATTTTGCTTTAAGTAATGCTCAATAACTATTTTTCAAACTGGAGACAAAATGAAGTACTCATACATATACAATTCATTTCAATTCAAAAAAGATTTGTGTTTACTGTGTACAAGAAGCTTGGCTTCCTAAGGTATCCTCTACCTACAGTCCAGCTATCTTAGTAGTCATTCTGTGGTCCCAACATTATTAAACATTTTATTTGTGATGTAGACCACTGATGGCCCTCTAATGTTTTCCTCCTCCCACCACTGAAATTCTGTTCTATGTCCTAAGCTCCTTCATCATCTTCCTCCCCATACTGTACATCCATGGTTCTTACATCCTCCTACTAAGAGCAGTGATGCAAGTTAGCTGCTGACTGGCATAAGGTCTTCTCTATATATGGATCCCATCTGGCTGGGGCCTGTCTCTTCTTTGGGAGCCTATGATCATGTATGTGAACCCAACATCTGAAAGCTCAGGAGAAGTGTAGAATATAACAACCTTGTTCTATTCAACGGAGACTCTCTTCTTAAACCCTCTGATCTATATAGGCTTCAAAACAAGACAAAGGCTACTTTGAGAAAAGCCATGGGGATAGCTTCAGAATAAACAACCACATATGTGAATTTTACATATGGTTCCACACTCTAGTTCCACACTCTAATGACTTCAACAAACATTAATCACATGTTTGTTATTAGCAATATTGGAGGAAATACAAATATAAACAAAAGATCATTGAGAAAAGAACCTTCTCCTACTAGCCTGAAGATCATAATTCAATGAATTCCTGGGCATCAGCACAGGAAGGTTTCTCATCCTTTATCCATTCGTGTACTGCCTGTCCTGATCCAGCTGAACTTCAGCCAAGTGACATTAAGAATGAAGTAGAAACATTAACTGTCAAACATAGATGATCTCATATGTGTCAAAATAATATTATTGATTCTGTGCTGTTTGAATTGTCCCATTCTGCTTTGACATTGGCTTCTGGCAAAAGACACACTTTTATACAATCAACTCATTCTGTTTGTTCCTAGCACCATTCCCTGAAGCAATATGGTTTTGGAAGCCAAAATAAAGAAACAACAGAGATTTTAGTGTAAGATGCTAAGTCTCTCTCCTTCATTAGAGAAGAGCCAGGGGTGTACTAGAGGTTGTAAAATTTTTAGCATGAGCATTTACACCTTCAAAGTCAGCAAAAGCTACAAAGCAGGGATTGTTTTATTATTTTGTTGATTGTCTAGACTTAAGAAAGATAGGGAGAAAATTTTAATAATGTAGACTAAATTTAAATGTGTGTCAGATGTGTGTTATTCCAAGAGCCAGTTTTCAAATATTTGCCAGCATACCTCTGCTAACACCCTATCTGTTCTGTCTTCTTTTTCTTGAACTCACAAAATGTAAGCAATAGTCAGTCTGTCCTTGTGTTGAACCTTCTGCTCTCTGGTCCAAGATCTTCAGGACTTTTACAAGTTATTTGTCTTGAGATTGAAAGAAGCTTTTGGCTACTCTGAGAAATGATTTTTTACTTTGACGGATTAGTGATCCCACCAACATGGGCATTCCCCCTGGTGATATAGATTGCAACCTTTTACATCCTCTCTTTCTACTCAGTTTTTATCCATGTCATTCCATGAATCCTCCTTAAACAATCTATAGAACATTCTGGTGGCCTTCCTCTCTATCTTTGAATTCTGAATGGGTACATTTTGTAAGGTTTCAGTAATCTGAAATACACAATGAAGCAGCAACAATAACATGGACTATAAAAACAATAAAACAAAAATTAAGTTGGACTTGGAGAGAAAATGAGGAAATGCACCTTTCTCCTTTTCTTGGAGAGATGAGGTATTATATAGGAAACAAAAAATGTTATATGGTTACTATGCTAATAAGTTACACTTAACTCTTTTTCACTGTGATAAAGGAATATTTATTGGATTGGCATGGGATAGGGGTTTTTAGAAATGTCTGTGATATAAAAACAAAAAGCATCAATAAAACATTAATTAAAAATATTAAATATACAAAAGATTCATATTGAAGCTACTGAATACACATGTATAATTTACTCTGAAATTCTTTATGAGCAAAAAATGAAAATCCAAACATTATTACTCAAAAAATTGAGTAGAACCCTCTCTTATCCTTTATTCTTACTAAAAGGTAAGTCCATCTTTGGTACTTATCTAAAACATATAAATAGATATAAATATAAATAGGCTGAATCAATGAGCTTTCCATTCTAAGAAATTTATATTCTAAATCCACCTGTTTTGGACACTGTGGACTATTAACTCAATTTATTTTGGCCACAAGCCAACAGTATTCTATACTGTGACTCAATCAGAACAATATTATTTACAAAAAAAGAGCTTCTGTAGGACCTTGCAATCCAAAGGGGATCCCATTCCCATTTCCCATTCCCAACTCTGCAAAAGACATACTCCAGGATGGTTGCAAACACCTTTAGCAGCATTTATTATATTTTCTATACATTTTAGTATAGACTATGAAGATGTGCTCTCTATAAAAAATCATTTTCAAAGGCCTCAGTATTCTTTTCTTACATTTTCATCAAGACTGCCTTCAAGACACATTTAACATATTGTCATAATTTATGTAAATGAGAAATTAGGTATATGAGTTAGCAGCACTGTCACCATTTCTGGTAATATAGCAGGCATCCACCAAAAAAGGAATTAGATAAACCATCCCCTTTCCTAGGACACCCACACAAGGGAGGAAACTGTTGACATTTAAGAAGGATTGTGGGGGCAGCTAGGTGGTGCAGTGGATAGAGCACAGGCCCTGAAGTCAGGAGGACCTGAGTTCAAATCCAGCCTCAGACCAAACTCTTGACACGTACTAGCTGTGTGACCTTGGGCAAGTCACTTAACCCCAATTGCCTCACAAAAAAAAAAGAAGAAGAAGAAGAAGAAGGATTATGCAGGCCAGAAAAAAACACACATATGAAAGTTTCCAAAACTAGATAGTGTCACATGAATGTAAAATGAGTCCAGTTCTAAAGTTTTATGGCCTCTGGAGGGACAGAACCACTTCCAGACAGGTAAGCAAAATCAACAGCATATCAAAAGAAGGACAGAATAAGGGCAGCTAGGTGTCACAGTGGATAGAGCACTGGCCCTGGAGTCAGGAGGACCTGAGTTCAAATCCAGCTTCAGGCACTTGACACTTACTAGCTGTGTGACTCTGGGCAAGTCACTTAACCCCATTGCCTGGCCAAAAACAAAGAAGAAGAAAAGAATACCAATAGGGAGTGATCAGAACAATTGGGGAGCACAAAGCCAAAGAGCAGCCAACCAGAGAATCATGATATGCAGGAGGAAACTTGGACCAGTCATTTAATTATACTTTGAATTTTATGGGTTCCAGGTAAGACAGTTGAATATCCAGTAACCACAAATGGAGTATAATTTTCCTGACTCTCCACTGGATCAGGTATGAGTCCTCTGTGTATTTATTGCTTGTCAATCTACTCCCTTACATCTCTACTCTGCTCAATACCCTTCTAACGTTCAAAACAAAATACTTGTCTCCCTTTTATTTTATCTTCCTCTATTAAAATATAAGCTCCTTCAGGACACAGATTGCCTTTATTTTATGTTTAAGTCCCCAGTACTTAGCACAGCGCTTGGGACATGCTAGATATTTAAAATATGCCTTTGAATTCATGTTCTTACAAGACTGAGTATTTAAAAGGTATCTGAGGTATCCTTGTAGCCTACATCTTTTAGCTAAGTTATTCTAATATAGAAATACAACCAAAGTTTATAGTTTCAACAAGTCTCAGTGATAAATACAAGATCAAATTTGTCTCCTTCCCCTACAATCTCTAGTTCATGTTGCTCATTAGCCATTCTTTGTGCATTCATTTGTAGATACCTGAAACCAGATAATTATTTTCTTCTTTGTCTTCTGTGAACCTCAGGGTATATTAATTGCCATTCTTCTTCTAACAATGAAGCTACTCTATCTTACCTACCTTAGAATATATAGGTAGGTAGTTTTCTCAAACTTTCTTTTCAGTTTAAAACTACTTTGATTAAATTTGAAAAATTATAGTCAATAACAATATCTGCCACTGTTATATTGTAAGCCATGTTCCAGAGGTCCAAGTCCAATTTTCAAATACTATCTTCACAGCCAACTCTTGATTTCCCAAATTGGCCTTTCTCTTTTGAACCCTTTGTGTTCAATAGACAGCAACAATGAAATTATGACCTGTGCCACTAAACTCTCCAGGGATTATTTCTTTGCTTTTCCCAAGTCCTTATAATCATTAGAAATGCTTTCTAGGTTCTTTCTGCCATTATCATTTGTAGACACATGAATTACCATGAGTAATAGTTAGCTTGTCTGAAAAGTCTTGTGAGGTTTTCTGACACTTCTTGGATACATGACCAAGGAAAACAATAGACCTCTCTATTGGTATTGGGTGAACAAATAGCATCCTCTCTAACTCCTCAACAGAGAGCCACCTACCACCTCTTCTTCCTGTGACACTGTGGGGTGTATGGGGTGTTAAGAGAGGTCTAGCACCTCTGGTATGAGGGCTTGCTGAGCCCTTTTCAGGGCTGCTCATCACCTTTGGTGTCCAAACAGTCACTCGGCTCTCACTTGTAATTCCAAGAAGCTTTAGCATGCACAGTAGCCACATCCTGATAAACCATTTCAACAGACAGGCTAAACCAAGTTAAGGGTAACTGACAGGCTTCTAACCTATGGGTGAGTTAGAGGGATGTCTACTCCAAGTTTGTGAAGACTTCCCTCCAGCAGAATGGGAAGATGAAAACAATTTCTTCCAATGTCCATGAAAGTGGCTAAAGCAGGTGCTGTGGAGCACTTAGAGCTTGGTCAGATATCAAAGACACCAAAATCATCCACTGCATCCCCTGCCTTCCCCATTCATCCTGACTTTTGTCTTGCCACTATAGACTTAGATGACTCTGGAAGAAAGAGTGGGGCTAACAACTTTGTAAAATTCTGCCTCACTTAAATCCAGTTCACATATAAGTCAAGATATCACCTTGTGATGTCATTGGTCCACTTTGAAAATGAAGGATGAATAACAAAAACAACAACTAGAAGGTCATTCATCTGGGAGCTCCCATAGATCTACATCCTCATTCCTTAGAAAACAAGCAGTTACTTCTTTTTCAGAAGTTCCAGCACCACTCTACCAAGATGATCTTCATATCTCTTTCTTAACTCTATGTATCTAATGGTTTCTCTTCTTCATTTTCTCCTCTATGTGATACTATTCTACTTGCCAATCTGAATCTTCAGAAAACTTTTCTTTTTTGTTGGCAAAGTAAAGCCCTTCTTCCATGTTTTTAAGTAATACTTCATTCTCCCTGATAACCTAGAGAGTGGAGAAATAACCTTGAGTCTCTTTACCTTATCTTCTAGGAGGAAGACTAATTTGCTTATTAAACCTAGATAGCAATCATTTGGCTATCACAGAAATACAAACATTACACACTAAATGCAGAGCATTCAAAATTGCCCCTACTGGCCATCCTCACTGGAAGTGGGATCCTTAGTCTTTTCCTTGGTCAATGCCAGCTGCCACATCCCCAGGTCTGTGCCCATGATTGTTGGTACCCATCCAGACTGCCATAATCTTGGGAGCAAGTGTGTCCTGAATCCACATCCTCCAGCTACCACAGCAAGAGAATGTTAAGTGTTATCCTCACCAATCCTGAGATTGAGTACATCCAGAGGTTATTATCTTCCCTAAACAAATATTATGGCAAATTATTTGTGAGTGGCTTCAAGTCTGGAATTATCACTCTCCTTGCCTTTCTATAGTCTAATTAGAACATTGAAAAACATACCTGATTTCTTTTCCTTTCTGTCACTAATGCCTTTGCTTTTATTACTTATCTTGTCTTGCTAACTACCTCTTCATTCTCTGAGTTCTTTTTCTTCTCCATCTCTTCCTCCTTTCTTTCTTTCTCTTCAAATGAGTCTCCTCCTTCTGCTTCACCTTTTCCTTCTTTAGTCTTTCACTTTTTCTCTCTTCCTAAAGTCTTCTCAAGTCAATTCCTTATGTTGAATCTCTAGCTTTCCATCTTCTTTAACACAATTCTTTCTCCTTAACTTCTCCTCAAGTCTTCTCAAACTTGTCTTACGCAAATTTAATCTGTGGCCTTTTCACAACTCCATAGCCCTTCAAATCACCTTCACAATTCCTTCTTTTTCTTCCCTTGCTCCTTCTTAAGCTCAAGCTATCCTCTTGGTCTTTCTCCTTTCACAATCTTCTGCCGCAGAAGTTGGAAAGAGAATTATACTAGATTGCCTCAAGGTGATCAGGGAAAAAGGAACAGAACTTATATGTTCTAAAATATTTATAGCAGCTTTCTTTGTGTTGACAAAGAACTGGAAATTTTGGGGATGCCCATCAATTGGGGAATGGCTAAACAAATTGTGGTATATGCTTGTCATGGAATACTCCTGTGCTATAAGAAATGATGAGCTGATTAATTTTAGAAAAACACAGAAGGACTTGCATGACATAATGAAAAGCAAAACGAACAGAACCAAGAGAACATTGTGTACATTAACAGTAATTGTTTGAAGGATAATGGTGAACAACCAAGTTATTCTGAGTATTCCAAATACTTAAATCAACTACAAAGGACCTATGAAGTAAGGTGCTATACACTTCCAGAGAAAGAACTGATAAATAGAAGTATGCATGGTATGGTTTTACATATATTTATAAATTTGTGTCAAATGGTGACCCTCTCTAGTGCAGTATGGTGAAGGAGGAGGACAATTCAAAACTTAAAATGTAACAAAAAATTAAATTAAAAATCTTTTAAAAGATATTGATGATAGATGTGAAGAAATAATCAGACCATGGCCAGATAGAGTCTCTGTTGCTGTTTTCCACAACCATACTAACTTTTCACAACAGGGAGGGAGAGAGAAGTACTAATCATGCACCTACTTTGTGCCAGACACTGTTCTAAGTACTTTACAAATATTATCTCATTTGATCATCACAACAACTTTGTGAGGTAGTTGTTTATTATCATCCCCATTTGACAATTAAGGAAACTGAGACAGAGCTTAAGTGGCTTACCCACACCTGGTGTCTGAGGCTGGGTTTGAACTCAGGTCTTCCTGATTTTAGACCCAGAATTATTTTCCACTGAGCTCCCGAGCTACCTAGCTACCAACCAAGAAATAACTATTACCAGATATAACTCAGATTATGAGTCTAATCAATCCATAGAAGTATGAGACTATCCTGGATCTCACTGAGGGCCCAATCTATTATAGACAGAAATGAGATATAGTGGTATAATGGAAAGAACCCTAGCTTAGGGAAACACAGGACACCTAGATGCCAGTCCTTGTTCTGTCACTATTTCTTTGGTCTTGGCAAGTCATCTAAAATCTCTGAGCCTCTCTAAAATGAGAGTTCAGACTTGTTGATATCTAGGATCACTTCAGCTCAAATTACTATGATTTCACTTTTGGACATGGCCTAGAGAAGAGATATCCAACTCAAATAGAACTATCACTGGAGGCCACTTGCTGACTTTAAAAAAAAAATTAACATTGTCTATGTTGTATTTTTGTTGATTTTATTTAACATTTTCCAATTATGTTTAAACCTGATTTGGGTTGTACTCCAGAGTTTAGCAGACCATGAACTTGATACCTTTGGACTAAAGAATCCCTATGGTTACATTCAGCTCAAAATTATATAATTTTAAGACAGGTATAAGCCTGGGTATAAACGTTTAATAATTATGGCCATGAAAACTCAACTCATGCATTGGAATTGCACACATGCAAATCTGTAAGATGACAGGCTAATAAAATCACAATGAGACAGGGCACCTCTCTCTGTAGGCAAAAACAGGCACATTAACTAAGAGTTTACACACATAAGGAGAGTCTAGTCTGATATCAAGTTGTTAAATGGTCCAGAAAGAACATCAGAATTAAATTTTCCACGCATGTTAGCCATCATATAAAATGCAAAGGAAGTATTGGAGATATACCTGTATCTTTGCAAGGAGTCTGCAGCCCTAGGCCTCCTAACATTTGAGTTATGATTACAGTGCTGGCCTTCACCCACTTGTCAACATAATTATGCAGACACGTCATAACTACTGTGTATCAATAATAAGCAAATTAGCATATTGTGCTCAACTGACAATTCCATTCTGGAGCTAATCATTTGATTATGTAACTTTCTTCATTAGTAGCTCTTAATTCATCACAATGATATAGGGCAAAAGAGAAGCAAAGAACAATAAGCCTTGTCAATCAAGGAATCAATACAATAACAAGGTAGCATGTTGTCGGGATCAACATGACTTCACAGAAGCACAAAAGCTTAGAGTTGCAAGGAACCTTGAATGCAATTTCTGATAAGTGTTTATTGAGCTTCATTCAGACTTTTAATGACTGAGAAATCACTACCTCCCAAAGCAGCTCTGTCCCACCCAACATCTCTTCAGATATTTAAAGACAACTATCAAGACTTCCCTTTTCAGGGCAGTTAGGTGGTGCAGCAGATAGAGCACCAGCCCTGGATTCAAGAAGACCTGAGTTTAAATCCGACCTCAGACCCATAATACTTACTAGCTGCGTGACTCTGGGCAAGTCACTTAAACCCACTGTCAAACCATAACTAAATATCTAAAAAGAAAAAAAAAAGACTTCTCTTTTCCAGGTGAAACATCCCCAGTTTCTTCAACTAATTATCATATAACGTGGTCTCAGGGCCTTTCAGCACTCTGGTGACCAGGGCAGAGTGGAAGAATTATCACTTCTTTATTCCTGGCAATTCTGCCTCTCCTAATGCTGCCAAAGATCCCATTACTTTGTTTTCTTGCTGAATCTTGTCTGATTCGTAAAGACCTTGCAAATCCTGAAACCCAAGATTTTTTTTTCCAAACAAACTGCTACTTAATCATTCCTCCTCTATTTCAATGTACTATTTGGTCCTAATAAAATCAACAACAGACACAAAATTTTTTTAAAATT
This sequence comes from Vombatus ursinus, assembly GCF_900497805.2. Classification (NCBI taxonomy): domain Eukaryota; kingdom Metazoa; phylum Chordata; class Mammalia; order Diprotodontia; family Vombatidae; genus Vombatus; species Vombatus ursinus. Next base: position 152,812 of record NW_020954672.1, read on the forward strand.
GCTGAAATGAGAACAGAAATGTTGAGTTAAACAGGGTGCTGTAAGGCAATTGTTGTTCAATCATTATTCAGTCATGTCTGACATTTTGTGACCCCATTTAGGGATTTTTTTGACAAAAGGTATTGGAATGGTTTACCATTTCCCTCTCCAACTCATTTAATACATGAGGAAACTGAGGTAAGGAGGGTTAAGTGACTTGTCATGGGTCGCACAGCTAGTAAGTATCTAAGGCCAGATTTGAATTCACAAAGATGAGTTTCCTGACTCCAGGCCCAGCACTTTATCCAATGCACCACTTAGCTGACCCTCTGTAAGATGATATTAGCTATTTGATTAGGGGAATGACCATGACATAGATTAGGATTAACTCAATTTTTGAGACAAAGGCTTTTAAAAATTATAGGATCATCATTGTTTGGCAGAAATAAAAACAAATCACAGAAACAAAGAAGTGAAGAAATTACATATAGGGTTTATAACTTGAATTTTGTGGGATACGATTAATGATGTAAATTTGCACTTGAAAAGTGACTAAAAATTCTGTCACAGATTTATGTTATTAGAAGGCAGAAATGTGTGAAACAAACATTTCATCAGGTAGCAAAGATACCTAGCGATCATTAACCTTTTCTTCATTCCCAAGAGATGGTTTCTCAGTAGACTGCCCCCTTTTTAAAAAAATGGAAGCTCTCCTGAGACCCATCAAAATAGCTCCCCAAACTTTTATCTACTTCATTGTATCTAGTTATGCCAAAGGAGCCAATGTACATCCAAATTAATGAGGGAGGAGGTGCTAATGAAGGAGGGATATTTAAGGCAGCAACAATGCCTGAGAAGAAACCTGGGACTTCAAAGAAATAATTTATATGAAACATAAATCATGTCCTGTGGGTGAGTGCCTCTGCCATCTCCACACCCCCTTTTAAATCTCCATCAGGGATAAGATTCCAAGAGTTTCTATCTATAAATTGATTAAAAATAAACACCATATATCACTCACCTAACAACTTCTTCAGGTTTTCCAGCGGTTTCTTCTTCAACCCAGACTAGAAATGCCAACTATCAAGTAAAGACAGCAAAAGAACCCAGAATACTGTACTATCTATTCTATCCTCCAACAGAGCTAAGAAAACGAAAGTTCCAAAGTTAATGCCATGGTTAGTACAGAGCTTTCTAAGATGCTGGGTGGCAATTAAGTGTGGATAAGAGGTCAGAAGAAAGACCTACAGAGTATAGAATCCAGAGTGCTTAGTTCCAGGTGAGTGAATGAATCATTTGAATGGAAAGCCCAAACTTAGTGTTTCTCTTCTCAGTTCCTGCCATGACTACTTGATGAGAAGACTATAGTGGGTTGCTATCTTCTCTTTCCATGCCTATGCATTACACAATTCTTCCTAGGAAAATTTGAGTTATAGCTACCATGAATCTCTGTAATGCTGGCAAGCTTTGAGACTTACGATTTTTATGTACACTTACATTTATATAAATACAGGCTGTGTTAGAGTAGAGTTTTACTCCATTTGGAAATTGACATTCTCAGTGCTCCTCCCAACATTGAGCTCCAACAGTCTATTGCTGATCTTAGGTATTCATTCAATAGTCCATTAGTCATGCTCAGCTTTAGAATCCTGTCTTCTTCCTCCATGAAGTCATAAGACATACTTCATGATATATAAACAAAATGTGCAGAAACTTATTAGTACAGAATTTATCATTGGGAGACTGTTGATTTGCAGTACCCATAAATTGGCTTTGCAAGATTCTATGATGCCTTCAACTTATGTTCTTCCCCTTTGCCCACTTACTCCTCTATGCTGATTGGTTGCCTTTGCTGGGTGTCTATTTTTCCTCTTGCCTTCACCCCAGATTAAATTGTCCCAAATTATACAAATGCCAGAAAGACAATCTAGGCAGTCCATTCAGTTTTCCTATGAGAAATCATGTGATATATGGATTTATAGAGAAAATACACTTAACTCTGAGCACCCAATTGATAAGATACCTTTTACATTTCTATATAAAATGATAAGAAAGAAGACAACTTCACCATTAGCTTTGGGAAGGAATGACTATATCAATGAAAGAAAGCAGCATGCGTCAAAGCACCAAGCTGAATAAAAGTGCTATGCATGGGACAGCTGGGTGGCACAGTGGATAGAGTACTGGCCCTGGAATCAGAAGGACCTGAGTTCAAATCCGGCCTGAGACACTTGACACTCACTAGCTGTGTGACCCTGGGCAAGTCACTTAACCCTGATTGCCTTGCAAAAAAAAAAGTGCTAGGCATGTTCAAAGAGGGGTAGTAATCAGTTTGATTCAAGAATAAATTATATGTAAGAGAGCAGGTGTGCTAAGAAATGTTTACAAATTGGTTGGGGGCAGGGAAAATATAGGTACAATACTTAAACAACATTGTTAACATTTTCTCCAAGAATATTTTAAATCTAGACAATCAACAAAACAATAAATCAAGTCCTGATTGGTACTGTTTCCCGAATCCTAAGGTATAAATGCTCACACTAAAAATTGAACTATCCTCTGATCTGGTTCCAACACAGCACTGTGAGTAGGAGATAAAACTGTTGCTAGAACAATGTAAAGGTAAACCTTCTGATCTTGTGAGCATGAACCCAGCTCATATAGTCACAGGATTAGGAGAATGCCCTGGTATCTCTGCTAGGTTATAGTCTTTGATTAACCAGAAACTTTCAGTAGTAAGTCACAACTGACCAGTTAATGATGTAATTTCTACTGGTCTTCACAGTACTACAAATGCATAGGAAGCAAATATAAGCAGAGAGGGGAAAAGATTTCAGACTTGTGTTGAAATGAGGCAACACATCTCTGGTGCTTTGGGTCCTAAAGTCAATTCCCTTTTGTATATGTTCGTATGTATATCCTGCCAGCATGATTTCCTTGCAGAGAAGGGAATGAGCATTTATATAGCATTTACTATGTGCCAGGAACTTGGCTAAGCTCTTCTTACAAATATCATCTCATTTGATCCTCACAACAACCCTGTAAGTTGGGTACTATTAATACCAATAGGATGCTATTATTATCATCATTTTACAGTTGAAGAAACTGAGGCAAAGAGCAGTTGAGTGACTTGCCCACAGTCACACAGCTAGTAAATACATCAGGCCAAATTTGAACTAAGATCTTCCTCACTTCAGGCCTAACACTATATTCACATCACAATCAGCTGTCTCTAAAGGTAAGGTATCCAGATGAGTATATGCTATGTATTCCCCAAATTGTTTCCTGAATTATGACCTTTTTGTCAAACTGTGCTGATATGGACAGAGTTAACATTTTAGGTAGTTATCTTTCAATGGCTGTGGCTTCAGGCTCTGCAGAAGCCTGATAAGTACATCCTTAGACATTTTCTTTCTTTCTAGGTGTGCCAGTTATCCAGAAAGGTAGAGTGAGCTTTGAATACCAACAAGGATAAGGAATTCTGAAGTATAGCATGTAAGAATTGGAAAGAACTTTGGTGATCAAGTCATTTGGACTTTATTCAATAGATAACAGGAAGTCAATAAAGATCTTTGGACAGTAACATGACACAATCTCTGTAGGACTGATGGGGGCTAAGAGAGACAATAGGCAGGTAGACAAGTTAAGAAGCAATTATAGTCTAAGCAAGAGGTAATGAAGACCTGTAGTACCAAGGTGGTGGTGGAAACAGAAAGGAGAGGACAGAAGTTATAAGGGGGAAGGGTATTTTTTACATAGATACTCCATCCAAAAATCATCTTGGAGTTTTAGTGAATTGTGACCTCAATGAATTAATAGTGTGATAATCAAGTTACTCATTCAATATGGAACTGCATCAAGAGACACATAGTATACAGAAATTATTGTCTAAAAGTGAGAGCCTCCCCTGATCAGATCATTTCTCAAATAGCAGGGTTAGTTCTTGGTGCCACGTATTAGAAAGAACTTTGGATAACCTGCAGAGCACCCAGAGGAAGGATAATGACCACGATGCGAAGGACCTCAACATAATACCCTATGGTTAAAGATCTTGCCAAGGATTGTTTAATGGAACCAAGGATGTTAAGCCAGAAGGGAAAAAAAGCATTTTAAGGACTATCACAGGTAAAAGGGACTAGACTTATTCTATTTGGACACAGAGGGTAGAATAAGAAGCACAGGTAAAGTCCCTAAGAAGGGACTTAAGTTTGACATTCATTAGGAATTGGTGCTGTCCATAAAGTAGGTTGGACAGTCTCAGGAGGAAACAGGATACCCCTTGTTGCACATCTTCAATCAAAGTGTGGATGACCACTTGTGGGTGGTACATTGTGGTGGGAATTCATGTTCACATGTGGTTTAGAGCAGTGGTGTCAAATTCAAATAGAAATGGGGCCACTAAATCATACAGAAGGATCCCTGTGGCTGCATATTGACTGGGGGAGGAGGGGACATAAATTAACATTATCTATGTTCTATTGTATTTTTCTTTATCTGTTCAATGTTTCCCAGTTACATTTTATCTGGTTCCTGCCACACTCAGCAGGGTTGTGAGACTCAGGCAGCCCATGAGCTGTGTGTTTGACACCTCTGGATTAGATCATATTAGATGGCCTCTGTGGTCTCTTCCAACCCTGAGATTCTGTGATTTGGTGACATTTACTTCACAGACAACTTTTCAGAAATAATTTTTCTGCACAGTATTATACAGTTTCTCAACCATCAGGACACAGCAAAGGATACATTTAATCATCAGCTGGAAACTGTGCTAAGCATTGTGTTTCATATCTGCTTAGTGATATGGAAAATGTATACACTGTGTACTATAAATCACTGTCTTTTGATTTATTAGCATTAAAAGCCTCTGTTAGATTTCCTAATGTAAATACCCAAGGCTAGACATTGTAAGGATATGTTTTATTATAATGAAAATGTATTGTTTTGCAGTATCTTCAATATGCATTAGCTACATTAAGCAGCATGACTTGTTAGAAAGAATGCTGAATTCAGAGTAAAGACCAGAATTCAAATCCTGCCACCAGTATTACTAGGTCTGTAATAGCGACAAGTAAATTTACTATTCAGAGTCTCAGTTTACTCATCTGCAAATTCAGGATAATATTATCTATGGCACCCAACTCTAAGCACTATTTTGCATATCAAATGAGATATATTTAAAGTGCTATGGTACAATTCAGCTATTGTTTTGAAATTAAATAAAGATCTTGATAAAATATGAAGTCCTTAAGGTCAAGAATTGGTTCATTTTTGTCTTTCCATTCAGATTGGACCAACCACTGCAGACTAAATACTGTTAAACTATTACTGATATTTCAGAAAAGAGCCCTTAATGTTGCTGCCACTAAGCTAATGAAAGAAAGCAAATGTTTCACAGTATATACAAAAAACCACAACTAACCTAGATGAAACTCTGAAAACTGGGCTGTTGACCTTTCTGTTACTGAACTCTACCTTCACTAAAAGTTTCCCTTCAACTATAAATCTTCCTTAAATACCTGAGAAGTTGCTATGACTTTATTGGACAAGTGAAAAGGAAATCCTGAAGTCTTTTCTCTGCAGCACCTGAGTCTTAGGTACCATGCTAAATAATAACTGATGGCCACTTGAGGTCTGAATTTGAGGATCAAATGAGATATGCTTAGTCCAGGCCTGCCACAAAGTAGTCACTTAATAAACACTTATTCTTTTCTCCTCTTCCTTGAATGGGGCACCAGAAAAACTGAGGCCTGAGTTTGTTGGAAAAATAGAGAGGTGGTGGACTGAGAGGAAGATGGGATTATTATACATTGATTTGCATATGACAAGATATTTATTCTATAAATCCTACAAAGCCCTCATTAAGATCCTTTTCCTAGTAATGTCTAAAATGCAATCCATTGATGTGATGATCTTTTCTGTCTTTTCCACAGCTCGGAGTTCAATGAACAAATCAGGAGCACACACTGTGACTGAATTTGTCCTCTTGGGTTTCTCTGGTCATTGGGAGACACGAATCTTACTCTTTTCTCTTTTCTTCATAGTCTATATCCTGACCATGGTAGGGAATGGGGCCATCATGTGTGCAGTGAGATGGGACCAGAGGCTCCACACACCCATGTATATCCTCTTAGGGAACTTTGCCTTTCTGGAGTTCTGGTACATAAACTCCACTGTGCCCAGCATGTTAGAAAACTTCCTCTCAGAAACCAAAACTATCTCTTTTGCTGGCTGTTTCCTACAGTTCTATTTCTTCTCTTCCTTGGGTACAACTGAAATCTATTTCCTGTGTATCATGGCTTATGATCGTTATCTTGCCATCTGCCACCCACTACACTACCCAGCCATCATGACCCTAAAGCACTGTTGCACCTTGATGTCTGTGTGCTGGGTGCTTGGCTTCTTAAGCTATTTTCTATCTACTATCCAGCTCTCTCAGCTATCATTCTGTGGTCCCAACATCATTGACCACATTATTTGTGACATAGATCCATTGATGGCTCTATCATGTGCCCCTGCTCCAGTCACTGAAATTCTGTTCTATATCCTAAGCTCCCTCATCCTCTTCATCCCCATACTCTACATCCTTGGCTCTTACATCCTCCTACTAAGAGCCGTGCTAAAAGTTCCTTCAGCCGCTGGCCGGCATAAGGCCTTCTCCACATGTGGATCCCATCTGGCCATAGTCTGCCTCTTCTTTGGGAGTCTTATGATCATGTATGTGAGCCCAACAACTGGAAACTCAGGTGAAGTACAAAAGATCATAAGCTTATTCTATTTAGTGGTGACACCATTCTTAAACCCTCTGATCTATAGTCTCAGAAATAAGGAAATGAAAACTGCTCTGAGAAAAGTCATGGGGATAGCTTCAGAATAAACAAAGCTGCATACATGAATTTTACATGTGGTTCTATACTCTAATGACAGACAATTCAATTCAACAGACAATGATCAAGTGCTTGCCATCAGCAAAGCAATGGAAGAAACATAAAGATGAATAAAAGACCATTGAGAAAGGCATATTCTTCTCCTACTATTCCTGAGGGTTAAGAGCTAAGATAAGACATCTTCTCAGAAAGATCCCTCATTTTCATATGCCTTGCCTTTACTGCCCTGGTTCACCTGAACTTCAGCTGACAGTAAGAATCAAATAAAACCATTACCTGAAAACACTGATGATCATATAGGTTTCAAAATGGTTTTGATAATTCTGTGCTATTTGGATTGCCCTATTCTGTTCTGCTATTGACTGCTGGAAATAGACACATTTTTATATAATCCATTCACTCTATTTGTGACTGAAGCCATTCACTGAGGCAATAGGATTTTAGAAGCTAAAATTAAAAATTATCTGGAAAAAAAAACATAAATTGAGGCTTTAGTCTAACAGAACTACAAATTGACTCCTTTGCCTGATTTGTTTAGAACTATTATTATAAATTGTCTTGGTGAATACAAATTTCTTTATCAACAAGAGAACATTTCAGTGTACAAAGAACAAAAAGAGATTGTCTATGAAATCATGAATTACTTTAGGCAACAATTTAGTGGTTTGCTTTTTTTCAAATGATTCTCAATGACACACATACTATTCATCTGAATCCAAAAAACAGTGTTCAGTTGCGTCCCACTCTTTTGTGACCCCATTTGGGGTTTGCTTAGTTCAAAGATAATGGAGTGGTTTGCCATTTCCTTCTCCAGCTCATTTTACAAATGAGCAAACTGAAGTAAACAGGGTTAAGTGACTTGCCCAGGGTCACACAGCTAGTAAGTGTCTGAGGTCAGATTTGAACTCAGGAAGATAAATCTTCCTAACTTCAATCCCAGAGATCTTTCCACTGCACCACCTAGCTGTGAAAACAAATTAAAAACAAAATGGTCCCTGCCATCAAGGACCTTACATATTACTGAGGCCACAAACATGTAAGCAGATAATTAAATACAAAGAATCCACAAAATTATATGAAGTAATTTCAAGAGAGAGAAAGCCTTAACAACTGAGGGGGTATCAGAAAGGGCACTAGAACTCCACCTTGAAGCTACAACTTTCAGGAGGCAAAAATGAGGATGTAGTGTTTCCCAGATGTGAAAGACTACTTATGCAATGAGCCTTCGTGGCCCCTCTCTGTACATCTGGCACTAGAGATTTTGGTGTAGGATGCATAGTCTCTCTTTTTCACTGGGTAACCATCAAGGTGTGCTGGAAGTGGTTAAATTTTCAGCGTAAGCATTTACACATTGGATAATCAACAAATTAATTCAGGAATTGATTTATTGTTTTGTTGATTTCTAGACTTTAGAAAGAGATGGAGAAAATGTGAATCATGCAAATTCAATTTAAAAGTGTATCATAAATAAAATTGTCTTTAGAGAGTCTTTGGTTAAATGTTTACCAGCACACCCCTGATAACAAACTAACTGTTCTCTTTTCTTATTCTTGGATTCACAGAATGTAAGCAACACTAAGCCTAGGAAACAAAAGATATGCCTTAGCTGCTTTGAGAACCAAGAACTGATTTTTTATTTTTATGGATAAGAAATCCCACCAACACATAGAGAAGACTTTCCAAGTCTTCTCATTCTATGCAATTCTTATCCATATCATCTAATAGATCTTCCATAAACAAACTATGGAACATGCTGATGACCTTCCTCTTTGGCTTTGAATTCCAAATGGGTGCATTTTGTAAGGTTTCAGTAAGATGAAGTACTCAGTACTGTAACCACAGTAGCATAAACTAAAATCATACTATAATAAAAATGAAACCAGACCTGTAGAATAGATGAGGAAATGTACCTTTTTCCTTTCCTTGAAGAGGTGGGGGACTATGGAAAATGGAAAATGTTAAATGGTTACTGTGTTAATAGGTTACACTTATCTCTTCTTTTTTGTAATAAATGAATACTTATTGGACTGGTGGGGAATAGGGGTTTTGGAAATGATTGTGATGAAAAAAGAAAAGTCGTAAAGCATTAATTTTTAAAAGATTAAAAATACAAGTAATTCAGATAGAGCACATAGTTATGTTTTCAAAAAATTCTTAAATTCTTTAAGAATAATAAACAAAAATTTAAACATCATGCTCAAAAACTAAGTGCAACTCACTCTTATCCTTTATTCTCACTAAATGGTGAGCCCTCCTTTTCCAATGAAATATTTTTTTTGACTAGGCAATGGGGTTAAGACACTTGCCCAGGGTCACACAGCTAGTGAGTATCATGTGCATGAGGCTGGATTTGAACTCAAGTCCTCCTGACTCCAGGGCCAGTGCTCTATCCACTACGCCATCTATCTGCCCCCGAATATTTTCTTGATGATGTATTTTATGACACTTCATGTAGGCAATTCATCATTGGTAATATACTTCATCCTACTTACACTTACCATGCCTCTCTCTGTTGTCCTTTAGGTCACATACAATTGTGATTCATTGTAAATTCTATTGTTCCCTCATTTCCAGACAGATGGTAACCATCTCTTTAAAATTATTGGTGTTGAAAGAAACGATATTTGTGTTGGAAAAGCTTGGGGTTGTTAAAAGCACCACATGATAGTCCACATGAAATACAACCCATTCTCCTATTCAATTTGCAGACCAGATCATTGTCCATCTACAGTGCTTATACAAGACACACAGACAGAGACAGAGACAGAGACAAAGACAGACACATAGAGACGGGCTAAATCAATGAGTGGATTTTGAACTGCATAACATGATCTGTGGACTATTAACTCAATTCTTTGTGAGAGATCATGAATCTCCAGTATTCTGGGCCTTGACACAAATAGCACAATATTATTTACAAATTAGAACTTCTGGAAGACCTCACAATCCATAGGGGATCTTACTTATTTCCATTTCAGCTCTGCAAAGAAATACTTCATGATAGTGGCAAAAACCTTTAGCGCCATTCACTGTATTCTCTCCACATTTCATCAATGTTGTGACTGTGAAAATGTGATCTCTGTGAAAAAATAAATCATTTTCAAATGCTTCATTGTTATTTCATTTTCATCAAGGCTGCCTTGAAAACATATTTAATATATTGTCAAAGCTTATATAGATAAGAAAATAGACATATGAGTTAACAGCTCTGTCACCATATTTTGGTAATGTAGGAGGCATGGAAGACAAAAGAATTGGGTAAATATCTCCCCTTTCATAAATGGGCTGTTTCCAAGGCACCTACACAACTGCTTCAACATGAGAAGGATTATATAGGCCAGAGAGGGAGAAATGTATGGGAATTGTCAAAACTAGAGAGAAATACCCAGTCTCACATGAATGTGGAGTAAGGCCATGGCTAATGTTGCATGGCCCCTGGAGAAAAGGGGCCACTGCCATTTGGGAGTCATCAGAACAACTGGGGAACACAAAGACAAGGAACAACAGGCCATAGAACCATGATATGAGGATCAAACATGAACCAGTCATTTTATTGTACTATGAATCATGTGGATTGCATAGGTTCCAAGTTGAATATGTAACTCGCCAGCAACTCAGAATAAAGTAAACTTCACTTGAAATTCCAGGAGCTCACATGTGAGCCCTTCCAAGTATTTGAAGACAGCTGTTTAGTCTATTTTCCAGGTGAAACATCCTCAATTTCTTCATCATCATAAAACATAATCTCAAGACTTTTCACAACCCTAATGACTAGAGCATCTTAGAGCATGACTATTTCTGGTTTCTCAAAGTCTGACAGGTCCTTACTAGACAAGGTTAGTTTTCCATATTGAACTAATTATGAGTTGTCTGTGGTAAACTGATGACAATATTACCTCTGTTTCTTCCTTTGGCATTGATTTTCACCTAAATATTCTCCATCATGCTTGCCTTCCCCCTCTGGGTCTTGGATTTCCTCAATGTTATCTTAATAATACAATGATAGTTTTCTCACTTCCACCCCCCACACACACACACTTAAACACTTTTACATATGTTGTGACCATTTAAATAAGTTATACCTTTCTAATAGCTGAGTTCTTTCATGGTTCCCACCAAGACTCATGTGATATCTGAGGTGAAACTTGCCCCTATAAGTAATGATATCAATTTCACCTTTTTGGTGTGTTACCCATATTTTAACTTGTTTATAAAAATATGAGGCCAGTTTTGGGTTTTTTTGTTTTGTTTTGCTGGCTTTTTTCTTAGATTTTGTTACCTGTGAATCCTTGGGTGTCATTTCTCCCTACATTGTAGCTACTGCCTGTGGAATATCACTTCTTTATTCCTGGAAGCTTTGCTTCTCTTAATGCTGTCCAAGATCTTATTACCTTCTTTTCCTGCTGAGTCTCAGCTCTGATTCTTTCAGAGTTTTTGCAAACTTCTGAAACCTATGGAATTTTTTCCAGACAAATTTGCTACCTAATCATTCTTCCTCCCTTTCAATGTACTAATAAGTACATTGTTCCTAATAAGATCTGCAGAAATGAGTTTTTAAAGTAGTAAAACAAAAAAAGAGAGAAAGAAATAGCTAGAATGAGAATAGAAGTATTGAGTGTGTATTAGGAGATACTAGCTATATAATTAGGGGAATGACCATGGAAGAGACTAGGTTTATATCAATATATGTGAAAAGGTGTTTAATAAATTATATGCTCATCATGGTTTAGCAGAAAGGAAGAAAATCACAGAAATAGAGTAAAAAGGAAAGAAAATTTTAAAAAATGTTTATAGCTTGAATTTAATGATATAAAGTTGCATTAGACAAGCCAAGGCAGAGGATTCTGTTACAGATAAAGATCATTAGAAGGAAGATGTGTGTGAGGCAAATATTTTGTCAGGGGGTAAAAAGAATTACGAATCATTAAACTTTTACTCATTACAAAGAGAAAATAATTTCTCAGTGGACTTCTCCCTCCCTTTTTAAACTAATGGGTGTTCTCCTGAGATCCATCTAGATATATCCCCGAACATGGATTTACTTCATTGTACCTCACTAAACCTAGAAGCCAATCTACTATGAATGAGGGAGAAGATGCTAGTGTAGAAGGGATACTTAAGGCAGAAACCAGGGATGCTTGGAAAAACACCTGGGACATCAGGCAAATCATTTATTTGAAAAAAATTCTGTCCCATGGGAATCTTAACTCCCTTTGCCATCTCCCCATCCCTTTCAAAGCCCCTTTGTCAGGGATCAGACCCCAAAAGTTGCTAGCTATTAACTGCTAAATAGAAATATCTACTCAACTAGTAAGGAAAGTGATCCAGGAAGGTGATTCAGGTTTCCCTGAGGCTCCTTCTTCAATTCAGGCTGGAAATACCAACCTCCACCTAAAGATAGCATAACAGATGGTGATCATTATTGTTCTGCTTTCCTCTATGCACTAACTAATCCAGAATACTCTGTTCATGTACAATCTACTCTGTACTCTGCCAGAGCTATTAAAAAAAAGGAAAGGTCCAGGTTTAGTGCTACTGTTGTTATAGAGCTTTTAAGATGTTGGGTAACAATTAAATGTGAACCAGAGATCAGAGGAAAGACTTACAGAACAAAGACTCCTGGGCTTAGATTCCAGATGAGAGAATATGAAGTTTGAATGGGGAAGTCCGAATTCAAAGCTTCTCTTCTCACCTTTCTCCATGAATATTTGATGGGAAGATGATAGTGGATAAACTATCTTCTCTTTCCATACTTATACATCACACAATTCTTGCTCAGAAAAATTTAATTGATTCATACCTACAGTGCATCCCCTTTTTTATGCTGGCATGCTTTGAGGAATATAATTTTATGTTTTAGGGAACAACAATTCACAATACATATTAATCCACATAATAATACGCTCTGTGATCAAACAAGATAACATTTGCAAAATGTTTAACAGAGACTGGAATAGAGTAGGTGTTATATAAATGCTTACTCTCTTCTCTCTTCTTTCCTCTGTTAGAGTGGGGTTTTTCTCCAATTAGAAATTGGCATTCTCAATACAACTTCTCCTGACATTGAGGTTCAACAAGAAATTGTTGATATTTCTTTTCATTCCCTAAGTCCATGAGTTATCCTTAACTTTATTTTTCCTGCATGAACTCATAAGTTATGTCCCATGAGAGTGAAACTTGACATATGGAAATTTATTGTACTGAATTTACCACTAAGGGATTGTGTCTATATGCAATAACCTTAATAAGCTATGCAGAATTCTATTATGCCTTCACCTTTGTGTTTCAATAACATATCTGCCATTATGACTTTCTGTTCTATTTTATGGTTTCAAGTAATGATCTTATACTTCATCCATTTGCTTCTGCATACCAACTCGCTACCTCTGCAAGGATTCTATGTCTCCTCTTGCCTTCAACCCAAATTAAACTATTCCTAAATCCTCTAAATTATGAGAAAGAGAATCTAGGCAACCCTTCCTATGAGAAATCATGTGCTATATGGGTATGTGGAAAGAACATGCCTAACTCTGAGTACACAGTTGGAAAGCTACATTTTATATTACTGTATAAAATGATGAAAAAGAATAGAACTTCACCAGTAAAATTGGGAAGGAAAGACTATATGAAGGGAAGGAAGCAGCAAGACTTAGGGCACCAAGATGGAAAAAAATATACATCATATTTAAGGAAAGGTAGTAATCAATTCAACTGTAGAATAAGTTACATATAAAAGAATAATAGTAGATAAAACTGGTTCTAGAAAAATGAAAAGATAACCCACCTAAGCTACATGTAAACAAATACCTATATTACTGTGCTGTAAGAAATAATGAGCTTAATGACTTTAGAAAAATATGGATAGAATTGCATGAAATAACAAAACAAAATGAGCAGAACCAAGAGAATATTGCATAAAGTAACAGCAATATTATTTTAAGAACACCTTTGTGGCAAAGAATTGGAAATTGAGAGGATGGCCATCAATTGGAGAATAGCAAGTTGTAGTATATGAATGTAATGGAATACAATTCTGCTATAAGAAATGATGAACAAACTGACTTCAGAAAAACCTGGAAAGACTTGTATAGGCTGATGCTGAGTGAAGTGAGCAGAACCAAGAGAATGTTGTACACAATAACAGCCACGTTGTGCGATGACTAATATTAATAAATTTAACCCTTCCCAGCAATACAAGGATCTAAGACATCTCCAAAGGCCTTGTGATGGAAAATGCTATCCACATCCAAAGAAAGAACTATGGAATTTGAATGCAGATTGAAGCATACTATTTGCTACTTTTTTCTCTTCTGTTGAGTTTTGTTTCCTCTTTCTGGTGGTTCCTCCTATTGGTTCTAATTTTTACTTACAACATCACTAATGTGAAAATATGTTTAATAGGAATGTATATATACAGCCTATATCAGACTGTATACCATCTTGGGGAGGGTGGTGGGGAGGAAGGGGGAGGAAAATTTTAAGCTCAAAAGCATGTGGAAGTGATTGTTGATAAATCAAAATAAATTAATAAAAAAGAACACTTTTGAATGACTAAGTCATTTAACTATTATAAATACCCAAATTAACTACAAAAGACCTATGAAGCAAGACATTATCTGCATCCAGATAAAGAACTGATAAATAAAAATATGTATAAGATATTATATATATTATATATATATACACATATTTGTCTCTAATGATAGCAATTGGGGGATGGGAGGAAGAGAAAAAAATATAGAAAATTACTTGATAACATTATTATATATTTAAAAGGAATAGTAAGTTGTATATAATAGATCTGCAGTTTCATATACAAGCATCTTTTTTCTATTCTACTGTCTTATAGAAATGTTTGTTTTATTTCATAAGTTTAGAATAAAATGAATAAAATTTAAAAATAAAGAAAGAAGCCTAGCTAGGATAGCTTCAGGATCAGAAGAATGTCCTGGCATCTCTGCTAGGCTATAGGCTGTGATTAGGCAAAAAATTTCAGTACCTAGCCATAATTGACCAATTGCAGATATATTTTTAACTGGTCCTCACAGTATTGAAGATGCATAGCAAGCAAATACAAGGGGATAGAGGGAAGGAGCTCAGGCTTGAATTTGGGTGAAGCAACACATTTCTGGTGCTTTGTGTCCCTAAAGGTTTTTCTCTTCTGGCATATCCTGCAAGCATGACTGCCTTCCCTTAAGGGGAGGTGTCCAGTGGGATTATTCTGTGGATTTCCATAACTGTTTCCTGAATCTGTGATCTTTCAATCAAAACGTGCTGATCTGGACACAGTTAATATTTTAGGTAGTTATCTTTCAGTAGCTCTGGTTCAGGCTCTGCTAAAGCCTCAAAATTATATTCTGAGGACTTTCCTTTCGCCTTAGGTTTGCCAGTTAATGTATTATCCAGAAAAGTAGATTGGGCTTTGAATAGCAACAAGGGTAAGGAATGTAGAAGCATAGCATACAAGAACTGGAAAGGACCTTGGAGATCATCAAGTCATTTGTATTTTATTCAAAAAAGGTAACAGATCTTTGGGTATTAAAGAGCTTTGGGGAATAGGGTCACACAGCCTCTGTAGGACTGATTGTTGCTGGGAGAGACTAGAGGCAAAAAGACAAATTAAGAAGAAATTATAGTATTCCAAGTATGAGGTAATAAAGGCCTGAACTACTATGGTGGTGGTGGAAATGGAAAGGAGAGGATAGAAGTTGTAAGGAAAAAAGAAAATGCTACATAAATATTCCACCCACAAATGATCTGATTGCTATTTGTTGTTGTTATCCCCTCTTGTCCTCTCTTCATGACCTAATTTGGGGTTTTCTTGGTAAAGATACTAGAGAGGTTGGCCATTTTCTTATCCAGCTCATTTTGCAGATGAGGAACTCAAGCAAACAGGGTTGAGTGATTTACCCAGAATCACACAACTAGTAAGTATCTGAGGCCAGATTTGAATGCAGGAAGATGAGTCTTCCTGATTCCAAGCCCAGTGTTCTATCCACTATGCCACCTAGCTGCTTCTGAGTGTTTTAGTGGACTCCAAATAACTTAATAGCATGATAGCCAAAAACAGCTCTTGCCTTATAAGACTACATGAAGAGGGACATAGTGTGCAAGAATGATAGTCTGAAAGTGATACCCTACCCTAGGCAGATCATTTCTGAAGTAGCATGTTTACTTCTTGGTGCTACATATCAGAAAGAACATTGGATAATCTGCAGAGCACTCAGAGAAAGAATAATGACCATGGTAGTGAAGGACCACAAGATAATGCCCTATGATTAAAGATTCTGCCAATAACTGGTTAAAGAAATCAAGGGTGTTTAGCCAGAAGAAGAAAAATATTTGAAAGACTATCACAGGTAACAGGGATAAGACTTATTCTGCTTACATACAGCAGAACAAGCAGCATGGGTGGAAGTCCCTAAGAGGCAAACAAGGGTTTGAGATTCATTAGGAATTTCCTATCAAAGTTGCCCATAAGTGGAATGGACAACCTCAGGAGGAAGAAGGTATTCCGATTGCTGCAGATCTTCAAGCCAAGTCTGGATGACCATTTGCCACATACATTGTGACAAGGATTCTTGTTCACACATGCATTAGAGTAGATTCCATGGCTTTTGTGGTCCCTTCCAGCTCTGAAATTCTGTGATATGAGACATTTGCCTCAAAAGAGCCTCTTCAGGGGAAAAAAAAAACCTGTTATTCAATACATCATATACTCTTTCAACTATCATAACATCAGTAGCTGTTTATCTTGATCTTCCTTACTTATTATTGAAGATCAGCCTAGCATTATCCTTTGGTGGACCAATTCCTGCTGAGATCCAGTGGCACCAAGATTACTGAGAAGTTTAATATGGTGGGAAAGCTTTGAGGACCTGAGTAGGAAGATTAATGTCTCACTGAGAGTTGGGGAAAAGGCATAACAGGCTTTTCCAAGACCAAGCAACGGGGTTAATCAGAAATTTACCTTGCCTAAAGCCCATACTCCTAGAGGAAAG
This sequence comes from Vombatus ursinus, assembly GCF_900497805.2. Lineage (NCBI taxonomy): Eukaryota > Metazoa > Chordata > Mammalia > Diprotodontia > Vombatidae > Vombatus > Vombatus ursinus. The sequence continues at coordinate 169,676 of NW_020954672.1, forward strand.
ACTACAGAAAAAGTTCTCAAATGGCTGCACGAAACAACTTGGGCCAGCTATTTCCATGGCCCATGGAACTAGACCTATTTAGTGTCAAGGCCCAGACCATACAATGCTAAGCATAATGAAACCTAGAAAGGAAATATTCCACTTCAGACACGGTACCATAATTAAACTATGGTAAACTTTGTAAGCTTTTAAAGTATATATTACTAGACCACACTACACTCACTGAAAGTTCCTCTTAAACAGCAATCCTCAAGTATTTAACCTGACAGGTTGGCATGCTGTTATTGGTAAATGTTAAAAAGAGCAAAGGAAACCTTGTATTCTTTTCCTTACGGGGAATGGGGCCTTTGGTATCCTGGTAAGCAAAAGATAATGTCAGCTTAAAGTCTTTCGGATGGCACCAGAAAGTTCAGACTTCAGCTTACTGGTCCAGAAAAAAAAATTGAAATGTTATGGGCTAAGAAGAAGACAGGATAATTACAAATTGATTTCTATATGAACAAAATGTTTACTCTGCAAATCCTACAAAGGCATCATTAAAATCCCTGATAATTTTAAAAGAACTAAGTCATCGTTCCATTTTTTAAAGAAATGAAAAATAAAAGTATGCATAGAATGATTTTTCATATATAACGTATTTGTGTCTAATGGCAGCCATCTCTAGGGCAGGAGTGGGGAGGGAAGAAAAAATAGGGGGGAAGGAAATTTACATTATAACTTTGTTGTATACTTGGAAAGAATAGCAAGTTTTATATGGTGGATTTGCAGTTTCATATGCAATCATCTTTTTTTGTTCCACTATATTGTGGAAATGCTTGTTTTATTGCATGGATTTTAAAAAAAATTAATTTTTAAAAAATCCTTGCCCTAGAAATACCAAAGACGCAGGGCAATTGATATGTGTCTTTATGTCTTTTCTGTAGCTCAGGGACCAATGCACAAGTCAGGAGCACAAACTGACTGAATTTGTCTTCTTGGGTTTCCCTAGTTGGTGAGAGATGCAAATCTTACTTTTTTTAATGTTCTTTATCATCTATATACTGATCATGTTGAGGAACGGGGCCATCATCTGTGCAGTGAGGTGAAACAAGAGCTTTCACACCCCAATACATTCTACTGGGGAACTTTGTGTTTCTGAAGATGCGGTATATCTCCTCCACTGCTCCCAGCATGTTGGAAAACTTCCTCTCAAAGACCAAAACTAGCTCTTCTACTAGCAAATTACTCCAGTTCTATTTCTCGACCCTTTCTGGAGCTAAAGCCTATTTCCTGTGTATCATAGTTTATGATTCTTACCTTGCCATTTGCCACTCACTGCACTCCCCTACCATCATGACCTTGAGGCACTGTTACACTTTGATGTCTGTCTGCTGAGCAGTTGGCTTTCTTGGCTATCCTGTGTCCACTCTCCAGCTCTCTCAGTTGTCATTTTGTGGTTCCAATATCATTGATCACTTTATTTGTGACATGGACACACTGCTGGCCTTCTTCTGTGCCCCGGTCCTGCCACTGACATTCCGTTCTATGTCTTGAGTTCCCTCCTTTTCTTCCTCACTATATTATACATCCTTGGCTCTCACATCCTGCTAGTAAGAGCTATGCTACAAGTCCCTTCAATGGCCTGCCAGTGTAAGGCCTTCTCCACATGTGGATCTCATCTGGCCAAGGTCTGGCTCTTCTTTGGGACTTTATGATGATTCATGTAAGCCTAACATCTGAGAATTTTGGTGAAGTGCAGAAGATCATAACCTTGACCTATCAACAGTAATTCCATTCTTAAACTATAGCCCCCAAAATAAGGACATAAATACAGCCTTATGAAAAGTCATGGGGATAGCTTCAGAAGAAGCAAAATCACATATATGACTTTTACATATGATTCCAGGCTTGAATGACAAGCAACACCATTAAATGCCTGCCATGGGTCAAGATGGAAATCCAAAGGGCCATTGAGAAAGGTACCTTTTTCACCTACTAGTCCTGAAGCTCACACTTCAGGGAGCTCATAGAGAGCATCTTCTCAGGAATAGCCTTCATCTCTTGATGCCTTGCCTATCCTGCTCTAGCTAAACCTCAGCTCAATAGCATTAAGCATCAGGTAGAAGTATTACCTTATAAACATAAATGATCTAAGAGGTGTCAACATGGTGTAACTTATTCTCTATTTTTGGCCTGTCCCATTCTATTTTAATAGTGGCTGTTGAAGACAGAACATGTTCATATAACCCATTCATTGAGCTATTCACAAGAAGGTATGATTTTAGAAGCTTAAATAATCAAATGAAAAATGAATATAGCTAAGGGCCAATAGATCAAGAACTACTAGATAGATAAATCCCTTGATTCTTGTTTTTTCAAGAATTTTTGTTATTATAAATTTTATTTTTGATTATAAATATAACAATCATCAAGCAACCTGAATATTTCAGAATACAATGAAGAACAAAAAGAGAGTTATATGAAACTATATTTTGTTACTTACAGCTTAGTGGTTTTTTTAATCTTCATTCCAGGGACAAATTGCAAGTTTCACTCATATGCCAGAGCTACAGGTTCTAATGGGATACAGCAGAGCATAGTACACAAAGAGTCATCATTTGAACCAGAAAGACTTAAGTTTGACCCTTGCCTCTGACTCATACTAGCCATGTGACCCTGGGCAAGTTACTTAAACTCTCTGTCCCAAGCAAGTTTCTAAGACTGTAAATTCAAAAGCAGGTGCCAATCTGCATTGGTAGAAGGAATTCCATCAGGAAACATTCTTTATCCTAATAAAATCACAGGACCAGTCCCATCCCTATCCCATGAGTTCTAATATTAGGAGCAAACAAATAGCACATAATATTCCTTTGTTCTGTCCTTAGCTTGTTAAGATATGAGGGGCTAGGAATGGGGGGTTTCGTGGGGTGAAAACTAATATTTACTGAGATTTCTATTCTGGTACAGAAAAATGGTTTAGCCTTAGAATGCCTGGATCTCTATAAAGCATTTGACATTGTCTTTCAGTGTACCCTTCTGGACAAAATTATGAGATATGAGTCTAATTAGGTGGATTCAGAAATGTTTGAATAACCAGCACCAAAATATAGTCACAAAGTCTCAAAGAAAATTCAGAAAGAAGACTCTTGTGAAGTACACCGAGGATATGACATTTCTCCCTGTGCTGTTCAACGTTACTAGTGACCCGGTTAAATTCCAATTCAATTCAATTAAAAAAATGTTTATTAAATGCCTATCATGTGCATACAAAAAAAATTGTAATTGTCTTTGGCTTCACTGGGCTTATATTCATCTGGAGGAACAAATACAAAATAATAAATACATGTTATAAATAAAATAATATAATTTCAAGAGGGAGAGAACATTAGTACCCTGGCGGATAAGGAAGGCTATTGTATACAAGGTGGCACCTGAATTGTGTCTTAAAGGAAGTTATGACTACCAAAAGGCAGAAGTGAAAAAGAAATGTATTCCAGATGTGGGGTTCTTCAATGTGGTTCCATTCCATCCATCTGGCACTGGAGACTTTAGTGTTGTACCCTGCATCTCTCTTTCTTAACAGCTGATCTGCTTTTTCATTCTTATTCTTGTATTCACTAAATGTAAGCAACAGCCAATGTCTCCCTGTATTAGGTCTTCCATTTCCTGGTCCAAAATCTTCACTTTAGACCTGTCATGTCATCTGTCTTGAGATAGCAAAAGACAAAAGATATCTCTTATCTGTTCTGGGAACCAGGAAATGACCTCTTTCTCCGATGGATCTGTAACCACTAACTCCCTCCAATGATAGATATTGTAACCTACTCATGTCCTCTCATTCTCTGTAATTCTTATCCATATCAAACCATGTATCTTCCATAATGAATCCATGCTACATATTGAAGGCCTTCTTCTTCTTCAATATTTAATGAGTGCATTTTATAAGGTTTTAGTAAGATGCAGGACAATGGCTACAATAATGGAAACTAAAAAGCATTAAAATTAAAAAAAACGATCACTGTAATTTACAACATGATCGAACTCAGACCTGGAGTATAGATGAGGAAATGTGTATCCCTCCTTTTCTTGGAGAGACTGGGGACTACAGATATTCTCCAGCTATCTTCATGCCATACTATCTTGCCAGCTACCTAGTTCCTGTCCTAGGGCTTTGCTTGCTCCTGATTAGTGAGAGTTCTCCATAACTACACCAATTCAGACCCACTAGACTGCCTGATGCTCTCCAACCACACTCTTGCAATGCTGCTGCCCATAACCCATCAATTTCCATCTCCAGCTCTTGGAACAATAATCAAATCAACATCCAGAATCATGTGACCAACAAGATGGAAGACTATATATATTTTTTCTTTAGTCCTTACCAACTCTCCTAAAAAGGGCCTTTCCATTACACATTATCTTGCAGTTCTAGAGGTAGGTTCAGCAAATCCCACCATGTCCTTTGGCATCAGGCAGAGCTGCATCCTCTGATAACGGATTCCCATTGCCTAGATCCCCATTATTCTCAGCATGTGGTAAACACTTAGTGAGTGCTTAAAGACTGATTTAAGGGACTTTACCATAGTCATATATCAAGCTAAACATCAGTGGCAGGATTCAAAAATATATCTTTTTGGCTCTGGGTCAAGCACTCTAATGACTATTCCACTACTAATTGGGAAGGACAATTATTCACCAAAGTTAAAATTGAATGAAATAAACTATATGGCTGGTAGCTATTATATTGTAGGGGGAAAATCAAATCAAAAATATCACCTGAATGATAGCAGTTATGTAAGGTCAGCCTATTACTAGGAAGGAAGAGCAGAAAGGTACCTGTCACAAATGAAGATCACATACTCATTTCCCTTCACAAAGGAGGCATGTCCTCAGTGAAAAATTATCCTTACACAGAGGAAAGAGCTCCTGAGATTTCCCAGATATTTACTTTGATCCTGGTATCTCATTAGTCAGACCCCAAAGGGAAACCTAGACAAAATATTGTGAAGGAGCATGGCATGAAGTAACAGAAATAGGGGAACTATGGATCTTAAGAACTTGAGAATTAACAATAATTGCTGATAGGAAACATAAATTGGATCCGATATACACAGTTCAAATCACTATAAAAGAACAGGTTCCCAGAATTGCCAGGTATGGAAAAAGTCAAATGAAATACAAATAACTTTTGAGGTTCTATGCCCCCCTTTTACCTTCCTTCCACCAAAAGATTTCCATATTAGGATGCTTGAGAAAGAGTTCCTTGTAGCTGATTCCCTCCTTGCCCAAATCCTGGCTCTGTCACTTATCACCTGTATGACCTCAGCACAAGTCATCTAACTTCCCTGAGCCTCAGTTCCTCATCTGTAAAATACAGGATTTGAACTACATGGCCTCTGATGTCCCTTTCCATTCTAAATCTATGATCCTTTAATAGTTTCACCCAAGTAAGCCAGCAAGTTGGTAGTGCAGCACATAGAATTTTTAGACTTGGAAACTTGTTGAATTCAAATCTAGCTTTGAACTTTTGACTAGCAATGTGACCAGCTATTCTAAATAATAACACCTAGCTCCCATGGTTGTTGTGAGGATAAAATGAGATAACTTGGTAAAGTGCTCTGAAAGCCTTAAAGCACCATATAAATGTTAGCTATTATTATTAAGGACACCAAAGCTATCAGAAGAAGGTTTGCACTGTAGTCAGCACAATGTTTACTTTTTGTATGTGGTACTGTTGTACAATGAGGATGTCTTTTCTTCGTTAAAATTGTTCACTCTTTGTTCTTCTAGAAAAAAAAACAAAGGAATCCAGGGGTTCTCCTCTGCCTAGGAAAGGAGATACCCTAGGAGGACTCAAGACAGTGAATCTGCTCTTAGTGTGTATGAGAACTGAGGAAGAGAGACATTCCTAGCAGCTAGGTGATAATGTCTGAATTATGCATTGAATCCCAAAGATCCACCTCCATGGATTCAACAGGTAGGTGCAGAAGCACACATGTTTCTCTTATAGAAATTTCATCAAATAATAACTTACAAATGGTAACCATTAATGCCTCTTCAAGAGCATTCTTAATATCTCAGTTCCTTACTGCTCTTATTTCAACTTTTCCAGTGGTGAATAGGCTTATCTGGAGAGGCCAGAGAAATTTCCCATCAATCTTACCCACAGTAGAGATCCACTAAATTAAGAGGTAAAAGAAGTCTTTTTCTCAAGGGTCTAAAAAAAAGTGTATATCTCTCTAAGTATATAACTATTCCAGTCAAGGACATGGGAAGGGTTGGAACCTTTCAATGGTTACTACAAACTACCAGAATCCAGAAGATGAATTTCTTAGGCTCACTGTTTCTAGTCCCTTCTGCTTATTTGTACCTTCACCATAAGTGGGCCAGATACAATAAAATTTGCTTGCTAATAAAATTCACATAGGGTTAAGTTTTAGGGTTGAGATTATTACTGTTTCATTTAGTTCAGTTATCTAAGGTCCTTTCTAACTCTAATTTTTTTGTGATTTGATCATAATAACTAGGTCAGAGGACAAGATATTCAGACTTACAAGCTGTGGTTTTGGGGACGGAAGGCTCAGTTTCTTTTCCTGGTTGCAAGGATGATAATCCTGTGATTGTTGTAAGTAATAACATTGTTTTCACCACACAAGACTTCTGTTGAAGGGTACGGGGGAAGATTTTTGACCATTCACTAGGAGAGGAGGCAGGGTGCCCCAATATATTGTGTGCATACTTTTATGCTAAAACACTTCTAGAAAAGGTTTCTTTCAGGGGCAGCTAGGTGGCACAGTGGATAGAGCATTGGCCCTGAAGTCAAGAGGACCTGAGTTCAAATCTAGCCTCAGACCAAACACTTGACACTTACTAGCTGTGTGACCCTGGGCAAGTCACTTAACCCCAATTGCTGAAGAAAAAAAAAAAGAAGAAAAGAAACGGTCTCTTTCTCTACCTGGAAATGATCTATTAGCCCATTAATGGTCTTCATCAGTCACCACACACATAACTCCACAGCCTGCTTAAAAATAGTATCTCCTCCATATGTTACAAAGATTTGAATTAAATCTATTGGAAAAAATTTTCCACTGCCATGAAAATTATATCAACTGAACCATGTACTCTTTTCATTAAAAAAAGTCTAATATTTAACATGGTTTCAAAACTATACTCTTGTCTTGAAAATATTATTCTTCTGTGTTTACTCCAGATTGGAACAAGTACAGAATAGTACAACCCTTCCTCTCTATAGACCATATGGAGGACAAAAGGATGAATCTTGGTAAGTGAGCATGTTTTCCAAACCAATGTTATTCTACCCCAGGTTTAATGTGAGATTAGTCGATATGTTTTATAGCTTTGTTGTAAATAATGTTAAATATCAAAAACAACTAAACTTGCTTTCATGATTACATTAGAATAAATTAATGTCAATATATAAAATGTCTGAAATAATGTATCAGCCATTCCCCTTAAGATTCAAACAATTTTTCGTTCCTCCTTGGAGGTCTTCAAACAGAATTCGTTTGATTACTTGCTGGGTAGGTTAGAGTGTAGATTTTTTTAATGCCTATGTCATGGTTTGAGAACAAAGGACAAATAATAAAAACAACAGCATGGGTTATAGTAGGTGGATACTGAGGTCCCTTTCAACTCTCAAATTTGTAATTTTGTGATACATTACCGTACACCTGTCATTTTAGATGTTTGTTGTTAGTATGTACTTTGTTCCATGGATTCTGATTTTTTTCTTCGCATTATTTAATGAAAATGTTTTCAGATGTTTTTATACTATACTCCTCATCCTTACAGATATGGTCATTTCTATTTTTATAACCTTCATGAAGGCAGGGACCGAGTCTTTGCTAATCTATATATCTTCTGCAATGCTAGAGTGCTGAGCAGACTGTAGGTGCTCAGTAAATGTTTGATAAATGAATGTTGAGTATATTCATGTAGACACTGGAGTGTTCATGTTTCAAGCATAGATAAATGTGACCTACTTATTTGGGCTTATCAAAAAAATCTAATTTCTCTTGTTTCATTATTCAAGTAAAAAGAGAGCGGGGTAGATGGGGTATTCAGGGAGGATTAGCACCTTAAGTGTAAGAGTTTGTCAAGCCCTTTTCAGGGTGTCCACCTTCACCCAACTCTCACTTGCAGCTCCAAGAAACTAGCATGCACAGAGCCACGCTCCAATAACCATCTCATAAGGTGGGCTAAACCAGGTCAAGGGTAACTGACAGAGTTCAAACCTGTCAGTGAGTTAAGGGGATGTCTACCCCAAGCATGTGAAGACTTTCTCTAGCAGAATGGATAGAATGAGAACATTTCATTCCAACGGCTATGAAGGAGGCTGAAACAGGCACTGTGGAGCACTAAGGGTTGGTCAAGCAACAAACACACCATGGTCATCCATTGCATTGTGGGCCATAGCTGTTCATCTTAACTTTTTGTCCTGCCACTGGACTTCAAAAACTCTGGAAGAGAGAATGAAGCTCATGATTTTGTACAACTCTGCCACACTTAAATCCAATTTACACTCAAGGCAAAACATCACCCCACGATGTCATTGGTTTTCTTCGAAAATGAAGGACAAACAACAAAATAGGAGTGAATTAGTTTTAACAAGAACAACAAAAAGATATGTGATTAGTTTTAATGGTTGAAATGGGAATTGAAGCATAGTTATTTCTAGTTTTAACAAAATATCATAGGGGCAGCTAGGTGGTGCAGTGGATAGAGCACCGGCCCTGAAGTCCGGAGGACCTGAGTTCAAATCCAGCCTCAGACCAAACACTTAACACATACTAGCTGTGTGACCTTGGGCAAGTCACTTAATCCCAATTGCCTCACCAAAAAAAAAATTTTTAATTAAACAAAATATCATGTATAGGTTTCATCTGAAAGTGATAACATTTGTGTTCTTCCTTCACATTCAAAGATGGTGCTAGTGGAAGGATAACACTATATGTTAATATAGATTACACTGGCTACAAATATAGAGGAAAACAAAAGTCACTATGATGTCAACTTCAAGATCTGCCATGCTTCAAACTAAGAGGAAATTGGACATATTTTACCCATTTATGAGAGATATGCACATTAAAGAACAAATCTCATTAAGATTTAGAGAAACATGGGTCATTACAGAATGAAATAGACTTTGTTTCAAACTAATGCTACCGCAGTATAGTAGTCACTGTAGCAAGTCCTCTGAGGAAGTGAGCAGGTGAAACTGTTTCACTAGATGAGGGCACAAGTATTTCCTGCTGCACTGAAGCTTCATTCAGCCAGGGTATTTAAGCAGCAGAAACAGTAATAAAAGGACTAGTGTTACTGAGACTAGCCTCTACCAATATGTGAGTATAGATTATTTCCATGCAAAATAAAGAGATAGTGAAGACTCTTGAGGCAGCATGACCATGGAAAGAGTGCTGGATTTGGGGTCAGAAGGCCTGGATTTGAATACTGGCTATGCTTCTTGTTACCCACCTATCCTTAGACAAGTCACTTAGACCCCCACCCCGTGCCTCAGTTTCCTTAGCTGAAAATGACAGCATTGCACTAGATGACTTCAAAGGTCCCTTCTAGCTATAAATCTATGATTCTGTGGACTCTGGTGGTCTTAGGTTCCTGTGCATATGTTCTTCTATGTGGACACTAAATGTGTTCTGCTGGTGCACCCACCCCTATGGAAAGATTGCCAAGACTGTATTATATGTGTTCTCCCAGGTTCCAGGCACAACTGGCATAATTCAGGAGTAAATCTGTGATACCTATTTACCTTCAGATTAAGCAGAAACCTGTTTAATTCTGATGTTACTCCCTCTACTTGGGTATGTCCCATAGGAGATAACGACAGGACGTCTAGTTTCAGAGTGGACCAGTGTGCTTCTCCCTGAAATTTAAACTTTCTTCTTAGGATGCTTACTTGGAAACAAGACAGTTTATGTCATTTTGTGTGTCTTTTCCACAGTTTTGGAGCCTAACGGGTCAATCACATACACTGTGACTGAGTTTGTCCTCCTGGGTTTTTCTGGTCACCAGAAAATGCAGAATCTCTTCTTTTTCTTAATCTTAGTGGTATATATCCTGACTTTGTTGGGGAATGGAGCCATTGTCTGTGCAGTAAAATGCGACAAGCAGCTCCACACACCCATGTACATCCTCTTGGGGAACTTTGCTTTCCTTGAAATATGGTACGTTTCTTCCACTATTCCCAACATGTTGGCCAACTTTCTATCTGAGACCAAGACCATCTCCTTCTCTGGCTGCTTCTTCCAGTTCTACTTCTTTTTCTCCCTGGGGACTACTGAGTGTTTCTTCCTATCAGTCATGGCATATGATCGGTACCTAGCCATCTGTCGACCACTACATTATCCCACCATCATGACAGGGAGGTTTTGTGTCACCCTGATATCTGCCTGTTGGGTGAGTGGATTCCTTTGTTATCCAGTTCCCATTGTTCTGATATCTCAGCTGCCTTTCTGTGGCCCTAACATCATTGATCACTTTGTCTGTGACCCAGGCCCATTATTTTCACTCATCTGTGTCCCTGCTCCTGTCATTAAACTCATCTGCTATACTTTCAACTCCATGATTATCTTTGGACCCTTCCTCTCCATCCTTGGGTCCTATACCCTAGTCCTCAGAGCTGTGTTACATGTTCCCTCTAGGGCTGGCCGGCATAAAGCCTTCTCCACATGTGGATCCCATCTGGTGGTTGTGTCTCTTTTCTATGGCACCCTCATGGTGATGTATGTAAGCCCAACATCTGGGAATCCAGCTGGAATGCAGAAGATTGTCACATTGATGTACTCAGTAGTAACTCCCCTCTTAAACCCCCTAATCTATAGTCTACGCAACAAGGACATGAAAAATGCCCTGAGGAAAGTACTAGGAGGATTGAAAATTAGCCAGAGTTCATGAGAATTATTTGAAAGGTAAGATGACTATTATACTACTCTCTGGCTCTGCTTCAATACTTTGAATGATCTAAGAACTCATAATTCCCCTACCACCACAAATGACAACCCACCCATGCCTTTTCATCCTGTGTGACTTTTTTATCTCATGTTTCCATAAAATCCCAATAGAGATTTTAAAAAGTGAAAAGGACCTGCAAGAACAAAAAAATTATAGCAGCCTTTTTGTGGTGGCAAAGAATTGGAAATTGAGGAGATGCCCATAAATTGGGGAATGACTGAATAAGTTGTGATACATGGTTAGGATGGAATTCTATTGTGCTATAAGAAATGATAAGGAAGATACCTTCAGGAAAATCTGGAAACGCTTACACGAACTGATGCAAAGTGAAATGAGCAGAATGAAGAGAACAAAGCAAAGTAATGGCAATATTGTACAATGATCAACTGTGAATGACTTAGCTATTCTCCGGAATACAATGATTCAAGACAATTCTAAAAAAAACTTAAGATTAAAAATGCTATTCATCTCCAGAGAAAGAACTGATGGAATCTGAAAAGAGATTAAAATATACCTTTTTACTTTATTTCTTATTCTTGCATTTTTTGGTCTGTATTTTATTTTCTAACATACCTATTATGGAAATGTTTGCATGATTGCATATCTATAATGTATATAAAATTTGGTTGCTTTTCCAAGGAGGAGAGAGAGAGAGAGAGAGAGAGAGAAAATACCGAACTCAAACTTTTGAAAAAATGGTAAAAACTTTTGTTTACATGTAATTGAGGAAAAAAATTAAATGCTAAAAAAGTGGCTTGCTATCCACTACACCATGATGCATCTTATGGTATCACTGTTGAACGAGAGAAAGAAAAACAGGAAGGAAGGAAGGAAGGAAGGAAGGAAGGAAGGAAGGAAGGAAGG
>NW_020954672.1:181517-354649 GCF_900497805.2 Vombatus ursinus
GGAAGGAAGGAAGGAAGGAAGGAAGGAAGGAAGGAAGGAAGGAAGGAGGGAAGGAAGGAAGGAAGGAGGGAAGGAAGGAGGGAAGGAGGGAAGGAAGGAAGGAAGGAAGGAAGGAGGGAAGGAAGGAAGGAAGGAGGGAAGGAAGGAAGGAAGGAAGGAAGGAAGGAAGGAAGGAAGGAAGGAAGGAGGGAAGGAAGGAAGGAAGGAAGGAAGGAAGGAAGGAAGGAAGGAAGGATGAGGGGTGTAGTTTCAGAAAAACATGGCAAGAACTATATAAACTGATGCAAAGTGAAGTGAAAAGAACAAGCAGATCATTGTGTATAGTAACAGCAATGTTGTAATGATGATCAGCTGTGAAATACTTGGCTACTCTGATCAATACAAGGATCCAAGACAGTTTCAAGGTATTATGATGCAAAAATGTAATCCACCTCCAGAGGGAGAACTAATGAACTCTGAGTGAAAATTGAGCCACAATTTTCTCACTTTATTTCTTTTGCTTCCTTTGTAATGTGGCTAATATGGAAATATGTTTTCTATGATTTCACATGTATAATTGATATCATATTGCTTGCCTTCTCAGTGGGGGAGGAAGTAGGAGGGAGAAAGAGAATTTGGAACTCAAAATTCAAAGAGAAAAGACTATTTAAAATAAATAATAAATTTGAAAAAATCAAAAAGAATACAACACCAGGGGAAGTACAGTATAGCCACCAAGCCTACTGAAGAGAAACCTAGGAATTAACAGTACTCACTGATATGACACATAAATTAGATACCATGCAAAGTAACACACTCCTAGGAAACTGGGGGAATAACCTACATGTAATATTTTTCCACTGTATTTTCCTATCAGGAACAATGAAAGGGGAGAATCTTGTGGCTGACATTTGCTACCTAACCTTGTCTCCAGGCTCAGTCAAGCAACCAGTATAATTACTGCTTCTGTGGACCTGCTGTTAGTCAGTATTTCAAAGGGGCCTCTTCTTCTATAAAGCTATTTATTCTTTGCTCCTTTAGAGAGAACCAAAGCACTGTTGGGGTTCTTGTCTATTGAGGAACTGAGACATTCTCTGTGAGGGCTCAAGACTATGTATTAACTCTCTGAGCATATTCAGATACCATTCAGCATACCAGTGCAGATTCAGCACCTGCTAAATAATGAACGAGAGGTGCCAGGGAGGTGCCAAGGTTTGCTACAGAATGTTGTGAGGCATGCTCTTCATCCTTCAAAATTGATATCTAGCAGGTAGATTTCCGAGGGTCAGCACTCTTCCACGCTCCAACCACCTACCCTATAACCAATCCAATACTCAGTTGTACATTCACAGCAATAGCTTACATTTAAATAGCTTTTTAAGGTTTATAAACAGAAATGACAAGGGATTTCATTTTATCCTTTGCTCTTCCCCAAAGGATAATTATTTCTTAAAATTGTCAATCTTATCAACTAGATGTGATACATTATCAAGGAGAGGGAGAGAGAGAGATGCTGCCAAGCTTTTGGATTCTGATTCCCAGTCAGGGTCTGTGAATCTGGGCTTCGGGTTTCTATTTCTGACTTCATAATTGGCAGCCCTAAGATTGAGCTAGGTCTCCCTGACTCTTTTTCAGTTTGCAAAGAACAAACTAGAACTCTTACTTGGAAAGGTGAACAATAGCATTTAAGTCTGAGATGCTTAGAAACTACTTTCTTTTTCATGATTCTTAATTGCACTGACAGTGGGTTAGTAGTGACAAAGAGCCTAGATTTTCATTTCTTGGGTCCATACTAGTTCACATATTCTTCCTTGTTTGCTTACTTTTTCTTTCTTCCTTTTGTTCTTCCTTTCTTTCATTCAACAGGGGCAGCTAGATGGCACAGAGGATAGAATGTTGGAACTAGAGTCAGGAAGACCTGAATTCAAATCCAGCATTTGACATTTAACTAACTGTGTGACCCTAGGCAAGTTGCTTAACCTCTGCCTGCCTGGATACCCTCAATATAAAATGGAGATGATAGTAGCACCAGGAGACAACTAGGTAGTTTAGTGGATAGGTAATGAAAAGTTGGACATGACTGAACAACTGAACAACAACAATAACAATAGCATCTACCCATAGGTTTATCAAAATCAAATGAGATAATATTCATAAAATGCTTAGCATAGCACCTGGCACATAGTAGGTGATTAATACATGCTCATTCTCTTCCCCCATTCTACTCTCACCCCCATTTACTAAGCATTTGCTTCTGTGCAGAGGCAATGTGACATAGTGGACAGAAAGCCAACTTTGAAGCCAGCAAGAGCTGGGTTCACATCCTGCCTCTGACATATCCTGGCCATGTGACACTGGGCAAAGGAATTAATATTTCAGGGCTCTAGGCAACTCACTTAGAGTGTGGAAATCTCTTCTATGGAATCTGCATTAGTTAAAGGAGGTTTCCTTACCCTGGAGTTCCCTAAGCCAATGAAATCACTGATCCAATAACTATCCCCCTACTTGGACACAGAGTACTGTGCTAGGCACTGGAGGGGATACAAAATTTAGATAAGGCATGGTTCTTGCTCATGAAGAGTTTATAGTCTAGTTGGGAGATACGTAAAATAATCCTTCCAGTTTCTTCTTTGCCTTACCCAAAAAAAGTCCTCAGCATATTTGTTTCTTGGAAATACCCAGCTCAACAACTATAGTCTCTTTCTGCCTTGATGGACAGATTTTTGATCATCCTACTGTGAATTTTTTTATTTATTTTATTTTGTTTATTTATGATTGCTGCATCTATCTATATATATACATATATATTGTTTTTCCCCAATTACATGTTAAACTTTTTTAGCATTTGTGTGTGGGTTTTTTTTAGGTTTTTAGGTCTAAATTCTATTCTTTGCTCCCTAACTCCCCTCCTCCCTGAGATGGTAAGCAATCACATATAGTTTATACATGTGCAGTTGTGTAAAACATTTCCATATTAGTCACTTTGTATGAGAAGACTTGAGTTAAAAAAAGGAAAGAGAGTGAAAGAGAGAGAAGGAAGGAAGGAAGGAAGGAAAGAAGGAAGGAAGGAAGGAAGGAAGGAAGGAAGGAAGGAAGGAAGGAAGGAAAAAAGAAAAAAATAGCATACTTCAGTCTGTATTCAGACAATATCACTTCTTTCTCTGGAGGCTGTTAGTATGCTGCATCATTAGATCTTTGGGATAGTCTTAGATAACTGTGTTGCTGAGAATAATTAAGTTGTTCACAGTTCTTCATGTTACACTATTATTGTTACTGTGTACAATGTTCTCATAGTTCCTCTCATTTCACTTTGCATGATGTTCATCATTCCAGGTTTTTCTGAAATCATCCTGCTTCTCATTTCTTAAAGCACAATAATATTTTATCACAGTTATATAGCACTCTTTAGCCATTTCTCAATTGATGGACAGCCCTTCAATTTCCAATTTTTAGTTATCACAAAAAGAGCTGCTATAAATATTTTTCTGTGAATAGATTCTTTTCCCTTTTTTATGTTTTTGGGAAATAGACCTAGCAGTGGTATCGCTACATCTTTTTAAATGACTTGTGTGATTTAGTTCTAAATAATTATGTTTTTTTTATTTGGATGTGCTATTTATTCTCTGTATTTTAGGGAATTTAATTAAATCTATTTGAAAAACTTCACTGATAATCTACTTCCTTTAGGATAACTTTCCTTCCATGATTCAAAAAATCCATATCATATTAAAATCATTGAAGCTTCCTAAATTTGGAAATTCCCATTGTATTGAGTGTCTTGTGGATAGTCTATGATTCCTTATAATAGGACACTTCTTTTACACCGAATTTGTAAATAGAATAACTAAATAACATTATATGAAATTAAATTCAAATATTTATCATGGAAAAATATGTTTACTTTTTCCTAGATTTAATGTTATATTGGTTATCAATTACAATGGAAATTAGTTTGTGCACTTGACTCTCTGTCCCTAATGCAATCAGTTTAGGCATATGTGCTTTCCTCCACCCCTTTCACCTCTAATTCTGCAAACACTAATCAAATCAACACTGCCATTCCTGAAAAGGATGTGCCAACCAATTTTCCTACTATTCCTCTTCAAAACTCCACTCCCTAGACATTATTCCCTTATACATTTTAGCTTCCCTTATTAGGATGAAAGTTTCTTGAGTGTAGATATGCTTTTTGTATTTTTATTCCCAGAATTTAGCATGGTCCTGGTACATAGCAAGTATTGGATAAATTTATTGTTGTTATTCATTCAACACAAAATAACTGACTAAACTAGTCCCAAATAACTGGCTAATACTACTCAAATCAAAACAGCCATTATCTAATGGAGAGAACTTCCTGACCCACTTGTTGAACCTTGTGGGGACATAAATACCCTCTAGAGTGCCAAGATGAGCTGAAAGATGTGGCCTCCCATCATATGAGAACATTGTAACCTCTTAGGGAGGCATGAAGTAGACTCCCCAGTCTCATGCCAATTAAAACTGTTCTTAAAAATTGGTTGTGATCCTCCTACTATACTTACCATATCACTTGCCACAGTGACTTTCCCAGACCTTTTCATCTCTCCTCAAGCCTTCCACAGCTTACTCTTTCCTGACTCTCTCACCTGAAAATCTTGTCTCATATTTCACTGAAAATATTGAGGCCACTCCTGGAGAGCTCTCTTCTCTCAGTGATGCAGTGGATAAAGTATTGGGCCTGAAATCAGGAAGATTTATCTTGGTGAGCTCAAATCTGGCCCCAGACACTTACTAGCAGTGTGACCCTGGACAAGTTACTTAACCCAATTTGCATCAGTTTCCTCATTGGTAAAATGAGCTAGAGAAGGAAATGACAAACCACTCCAGTATTTTTGCCAAGAAAACCCCAAATGGGGTCATGAAGAATTGGTCAAGACTGAAAATGAAGGAATAGTAATTATTTTCTCAGCTGAAAATTTTGTCTCATATTTCACTGAAAATATTGAGGCCATTCCTGAAGAGCTCTCTCCTCTCCCTTCCTCCTCAGTCCGCATCATCCAGATGCCTTCTGCCATTGTCTATCTCATTTATCACTCATCTCATGGGAAGAGATAGTCCTCCTTGACAAAGCTAATCCCTCTGTATGTAAAAGTGATTCCATTTCATCCTGTCTTCTCCAGCAGATTGTCTACTCTATCATCCTTAGTCTCTCATTTATCTTCCATCTTTCCCTGTCTATATGCTGCTTCTTTACTATGTTCATACATGCTCCCATCTTTCCTACTCTCAAAAAACCTCACTTGATATCCATTCCACATCTCTTTTTTCCTTTTGTGACTAAATTCCTTGAGGAGGCCATCTGCAGCTGATACTTACATTTTCAAATCTAATGGCCTTCTCTAAATTTTCATCCTTGAACTCTTCATAGTTTTGACATTGTTGATCAATCTCTTCTCTCATGGTTTCAGTGATACTACTCTATCCTATTCCTCCTCTCTGACCACTTCTTCTCATACTCCTTTGCTTCTTCCAGATCATGCTTACTAATGGGAGGGGGGACGAAGGGTGCACATGCTCATGAACAAAATGAAATACAAAAGATCTGAACGATGAACTTCTCTTATTGCAAGAGAACTCAGCAGATACTGCATCTAAATAGCAACCCTGAGTGAAACAAGGCTAGCAAATGAAAGCCAGCTTACTGAAATTGAAGCTGGATACACACTTTTCTGGAGTGGCCACTGTGATGAGGAGCTCCTTGAAGTTGGCATAGGTTTCACAATCAGATCTAATCTAGTCAGCAAGCTTATATAGCCTCCCAAAAAAAGTGAATGACAGGTTCATAATAATTCAACTTCTACTTGCAGGAAAGTTCCATGCCATCATCATCAGTGTATATGTTCCCTACATGACAAAACCTGATGAGTCAAAGAAAAGTTTTATGAAGACCTGGGGACCTTCATCTGAAAAAGAACAAGCTTGTAATTCTGAGTGACTTTAATGCCAGAGTAGGCACAGAGTATCAGACATGGCAGGGAGTCCTTAAGAGGAGCAGTCAGAAACAGCAATAGCAATGGTCAGTTACTACTGAAGACTTGTGTGTCTCACAAATTCTCATCACCAACACTGTTTTCTGCTTACTTAACCACACAAAAACGTCATTGATGCACCCTCACAGCAAATACTGGCATTTAATAGGCTACATCATTGGAAAAAGAAGAGATAGGCAGGATGTGAGAGTGAAGAAGGCAATGCATGGCATAGAGTAGTATACCGATCACAGACTTATCCTCTCCAAGCTAAACATTCACATTCAACAAAAGGGGCAACCACAAGGCAAAACAACTGTCAGGAGACTCTGTCAACAAAGAAGAATGCTTCTCCATGTGTGAACAGTTTATTGCTGAACTGAAGAAAAAGGTGAGTCAGCACACAATTATCAACAGTGGAGCATAAAAGGAGTGGGCAACTTTCAGAGACTGGGTTATAGCACCACATTTTCTCATCTGGGCCAGATGGCTCACAAATACCAGAATTGGTTTGACAAAAATGATGGGGAAATTCAGCAGCTACTAAATGAAAAACAAGAACTCCACCGGGTTTACCAGCAGGACAGTTCATCCATTTCTAAGAAGGGAGCATTTCATTTCATCAAAAGTAAAGTGCAAGTGAAGCTAAGGGAGATGCAGGATTCTTGGCTCAGTAAGAAGGTAGATGAGATTCAGTATTACACCAGTAGTAACAATCCAAAGAGCTTCTACAATGTTCTGAAGACTATTTATGGGCCAAAGACTTCTGGTGCATCTCAACTACTCAGTGACTGATGGAGCCACACTGATCATTGATAAGGACATGATATTGGAGAGATAATCTGAACGTTTTCATAGTGTTGTCAACAGACAGTCATCAGCCAATGTTGAAGCCATTAATCATGGATCCCTCTCTAATCAAACTTTAAAGAGGAATTGAATGTCACTAGGTCCCTCTTGTGTGGCAATGAACCTGGCACTGATTTCATCCCAGCAAAGATGTATAAGACAGGGGGTCTACAGCTCATACAAAAACTGACTAAGTTATATGGCAACAGGAGGTTATAACCCAAGAGATCAAGGATGCCTCCATTGTCAATATCTGTAAAGTCTCTACCAAGAGAACCCCAAAAGGGGTGAAGAAGTGTCAAACATCAGGGGCAGCTAGGTAGTACTGCCTACTGGATAAAGCACTGGCCCTGGAGTCAAGAGGACTTGAGTTCAAATCTGGTCTCAGACACTTGACACTTACTAGCTGTGTGACCCTGGGCAAGTCTCTTAACCCCATCACCTAGCCAAAAAAAAAAAAAAAGACATGTCATACATGACTGGAAAATGACTAAAAAACAATAGAAAATAATTATTGGTAAAAGGATTTTACTCCCATCAGATTCCTCACCTGGGAGTTTCCTGAACTGATCAAATCCTAGGTCCAGATCGAGGGTAGGGGAGAAGAGAAGAAAGGAAAGAGAAAAATAGAGAAGTAGGGAGGGAGGAGAAGAGAGAGGAGGAAAGAGTGAGAGAGAAATGGAAATGGGGATAAGTGTAGTATAGTCAAGATCTAGATATAAATATTAATGATATAGCTAATATAGATGTAGGTATTCATATAGACATAATCATAAGGGTAGGTATAGATGATATAGATGACAACTAGATGGCATAGTAGATAGAGAGCTGGCACTGAAGCAAAGAAGACCTGAGCCCAAATCCAGCCTCAGACACTTCCTAGCTCTGTGACCCTTAGCAAACACTTAAAATTTTTTGCCTCCATTTCCTCAAATATAAAAGGGGGATAATAATAGCATCTACTTCCCACAGTTGTTGTTAAAGGTTAAAATATGAAATAATATTTATAAAATGTTTAGGACAGTGCTGAGCATGTCATAGGTGATATATAAGTGCTAGCTATTTTTATAATTATTAGAATTAGATTAGATATAGAGAGAGAGAGATATACATGTAAATGTAGATAGTGATGGTGATGGTGATATAGATAAAAGAGATACATTGGAGGTGACTTCTAAGAAAAATGTAATCTCTTCATAAAGGGAAGGTCTCCTGAAATCAACCTGGTACTTGCTCTGGTTTCTCTTCTATTTCTCTCTCATTCAATCCAAACCCTAGGGGGCAATCTACACAGACTATGGGGAGACCCATGGGCATGAGAAAAGATGGCCCCTGGAGGGGAAAATGGTAAAAACACAGAACCCACCAAGGAGAAGCCTGAGATTTCACAGGAATTATTGGAATTAAACATAGCTTGGGTGCTTTATACACTTCTAGAGACTAAAGAAACTCCTAGGAAGCAAGCCTTTGGGCTATCTAGGTGCAGAAGGAATAAAATAAATGATGTATAACACTCTCTGACAGTGCTTTTTCTTTAGAGTCACCAAGGATACAGATGCTGTGACTGAGATTTCACTAAACATTCACTCTCCCCTTGGGCTGAATCTGTACCACCATCACTAGGTATAAGAAAGAGGTGCTAAGCCTCAGTACTATGACTGCTTCCGTGCACCTGCTCCAATTGGTCACTATGAACTGTCTGAAGAGAACTCAAAGAGGCACTATGGTGGTTTGGAAGGACTGACAGACCAGAAGATAGAAGATCTAGTTCTAATTCTGGCTTTTTCACAGACTTTCTGTGTGATTTTTGCAAGTCATTTTCTTACTTCTTGTTTTCCTTATCTAGAAAAATAAGATGTTACATTGGATGATCTCCAAAGTCTACTCTATCCCTAACATTCTCTGAGCTTATGAATATTGTACCCTCTTCTCCTGAGAAATCAATTCACTTTTTGGCACTTGTGTACCATACGCATCCAGTTCACGGTATAACTGAAAAGGAATATTGAGTGATAGAAAAAAAATCAACAATCACTCATTGTTGATCTTGGGGTGAGATACTGTTCATTTACTTGTAGTCAAATGCAGGAATAGGTGGAGGAGCTGGTCTTTCTGCCTTACAAAAGTCATTCATGAACCCTGAAAGCTTGAGAAATGATGCTCTTGTGACCTGGGGACAGAGGGGAAGAAATACTACATTCTTAAACACCTAAGTATACTGCCAGAAAGTGTCAGCACTTCCAGCAATTCCTGCAGAATATTAGACCTGGCTCTTCTTCCCCATAGCTGTGCATCTTTTGTCTAGTTTACTGCTCATTTTTACCTCCACTTGAAGTGGACAAGAGAGATGGTAAAGCGGAAACTTAAACCAATCAACCTAACTATTCAACTATAGTTGAATACTAACAAACATTGCCCAGGACTCAGTGGAGGAGAAGGTTCATACTTTGTGACCTGAGATTGTATATTTATCCTTCTTTTCCATGTCCCTGTGGATAATTAAATTTCTCCCATACTGATATTCTTGTCAACAAAAAGCACCTCATCACTCAACCTTGAGGACTGTGATTCCAAGTCAAAGTCTGTGAGATTAGACTCTTGGTCTCTGTTCCTGGAAGCATCACAGGAAGTATCTTCTCTCTCTGTCACTGATAACTACTTTGTAATCTACAAACTAATTTTTGCTTAGGAAACTAGATATTGCTTAGACCTGAGAATATCTATACTTAGAAATTCATTTTCTCTTTAAGATTCCTCATCACGATGACCACCAACATAGGACTAATGGGATAGCCCATATCTTCCTTCATAGATGTCAGCATTCCCTTTTCAAATGCTTTTTTTTCTTCCCTGATTAACAAAGTTTTGGTTTGCTGATCTCCAGGACACAAAGCAAGATCCATGTTTTTGACAAACTCGACTGGAACCGTTCACCTTTCAGCCTTATTTATAATTAATGAATTCTGTACTTTATGAATTTTATCACTTTTTTTAAATGGCTAACCTTTTTCAGGAGAGTGTAAAGTGTCCAGTCAGCCCAATCAACCGTTTAAATATCTAATGTAACTTTATTTTCAGGGAATAAATTTAGCCCTTATGGTTTAAATTTTCAGTCATCCATATTCTCAAAGAAACTACCTGTTGACCAAACTTGGGTTTTGATAGCATAGAAATTCATTGAAAGAAAATTGGTTTGTAGCTATATGTGCCTCTGTCCATAGTATACACCACAAAATAATTAATTCTCAAAGAATTTGTACCTGTAGACAAACTTGGGTTTGCTTTCAATGCTTAAAAGGGGGCATAAAATGAATTATACTTTCATATTGAAATTAACCTTATTGTGTGTTTCCTGTATGGAAATCTGAACATAAAGAAAGGTCCTCTCTGTTGATTTTGTAGACAACATGAAAATTAATACTGGTAAGTAGCAGATCAATGACTTGAAACCATATTTCCAACTACCCTGTTTTTATTTTTGGTTTTGACTTTTCTAGAACATGAGCAAATATACAGTTATTTTTCAAAATATGAGGGACCTTTTAGCAGGTGAAGTAGAGTAGGGTTTAAAAGGAAGCTTTCAAGGAGGAGGCAACACTGTGTTGCTTATGGGTGGCTGGCAGCTCAGTTGGTTTGAGAGATTGTGATGGGGTGAAATTTGAGTACTGGATTTGTCAGAAGCCCTGTGCTCAAGTTTTAGCCCTGCCACTTACTAGCCATGAGCCTCAATTTATTAATCTCTAAAATAGGGCTAATAATAACTGCCTGCAAGGCAACTTCACAAGGTTGCAAAGTGTTATTATAATGAAGCCAAGGTCATTGTATAGGCCCTATTGCCATATGAGCAATTTAATTTAATTCTATCTGTGGCTATAAATTTACCCTTATCCCCACCAACTGTTCTCCAAAAACATTCATTTGGTAACACAGCAGGCTGGATAAGAGGAGAAAGATCACTATGAAGCCATCATCACTACTGGCAAAACAACTCAAAATGTGCCTTGTAGGATGGTTGAGTCACTATATTTACACACAAAGGACAACATGAAATGATCCTAGGAAAAAACTGTGAAGCCAATAAAGGTCACACCTTCTCTAACTCCATCTCAGTTCTCCTTTCTCCTAAAAGTTTTCTCAAATGTTAATGAATGAATGAATGAATGAATGAACTAACCTCAGCTAAAGTGCTTCCTGATAAATAAGGTATTCACTGATGATGGTTCAAAGTGAAACCAACCCCTCCACCTTCTGGAATGTTTGTGTTTTTAAAAAAAGACTGAAAGTTGGAAAAGAGTACGAGACCCTAGGATTGAGCTATAATGGTGAAAATATAGTGTGGCTATTTGGGGGCTGAAAGCTGCATCCTTCACCCTTTTAAATCACAATATATTTGTTCTACGTCTTACTAAAATAGGTCCTATATCCTTTTTAAGATGGCATAGAAATTCATGGAAAGAAAACTGGTTTCTAGGTGTACTTGTCTCTGTTCATAGCAAACTCCACAAAATGATGAATTCTGGAGAATATGCTGAGCCTTCAAATACTATTACTTCCCTTCCTGGTCCAAAAACTTGTAGGAGATATCTCAAAGGAAAAATCAGAATGTGGGTAATTATATTGATGGGCATTATGTAAAGAAACAAGTGAATGCAGTTCAGGGATGAAATAAAAGCTACAAAACATATCATTATGGTTTTAACCAGATATCAGAAAAAAGATAATTTGAGAGAAATGAATTCTACACTTATGACATTGTCATTGATATTCAAAGATGATGAAAGTGATAGTGATTTCCATCCATGCAGTGAAAGCCCAAGGAAAAAGTTAAACTGTAGCTATCATTGGTTCAATTGTCCCTTTAGCTTCAAAGGATAAGGAAATCACATTGGTTCATTCTAATGCTCTAGGAAATTCATGGAACCTAGTGTTCTGCCATTACAAATAAAGTCACTTTGAGTTTCAAGGCCCCAGAGCTCATTTAGAACAAGACAAGGCTGGCCCTCAAACTAGTCTCAGAATGATCTGTGTGTTTCCCCTACATGAAGCAATGAATCATAGATCTAGAGTTGGAAGTCATCCAGAATTGACCTTAGAAGTAATCTAATAAAACCCATTCCTTTTTATAGATGAGGAAACTGAGACTCAGAGAAATTAAGCAACTTGTCCAAATTCACATAGCTAGGAACTGGCAACTCTGTGATTAAAACTTGGTTCCATGATTCCAAGTTCAGTCCTTCAACCTTCTTTCTATTATGCCTCCCTCAAACTCTCTAAGGCAAGCTCCTTATTCCAAGAAAAGCTTCAGAATGTCCACAAAAGTACTCTGTGTCATAATTATCTTTGTCTTCTCCACAGTTCTGAGACCCATGAACAGGTCGAAAATAACCACTGTGACTGAGTTTGTCCTCCTAGGCTTCCCTGGGTCTTGGGATACACAGCTTGTACTGTTCTCACTACTTTTGATCATCTACATCCTGACTCTTCTTGGTAATGGAGCCATCATCTCTGCGGTAATATGGGACCAGCGGATCCATACTCCCATGTACATTCTCCTAGGCAACTTTTCCTTTCTTGAGATTTGGTATGTTTCTTCCACTGTTCCCAATATGTTGGCCAACTTTCTCTCCAAGACCAAAGCAATCTCCTTCTCTGGATGTTTCCTACAGTTTTATTTCTTCTTTTCCCTTGGTACAACTGAATGTCTTTTCCTAGCAGTGATGGCTTATGATAGGTATCTGGCTATCTGCTGCCCACTGCACTACCCAACCATCATGACTGGGAGGCATTGTGCCACCCTAGTGTCTCTCTGTTGGTTGGTTGGCTTCTTTGGCTACCCAGTTCTCATTTTCTTAATTTCCCAACTGCCCTACTGTGGTTCCAATATCATAGATCACTTTCTGTGTGACATAGATCCATTGATGGCCCTCTCCTGTGTCCCAGCCCCTATCACTGAGTTTATCTTCTATACCCAGAGCTCCCTTGTCCTCTTTCTCTCCATTATGTACATTTTCACATCTTATATCTTGGTGCTTAGAGCTGTGTTTCAGGTACCTTCAGCAGCTGGCCGGCATAAGGCCTTCTCTACATGTGGATCTCATCTGATGGTAGTGTCTCTGTTCTATGGGACAGTCATGGCGATGTATGTGAGCCCAATATATGGCATCCCACCTTTGATGCAAAAAATTGTAACTTTGGTGTACTCAGTAATGACTCCATTCTTAAACCCCCTAATCTATAGTCTGCGCAACAAGGACATGAAATGTGCCCTAAAAACAGTCTTGTGCAGCATGAGAAGGAGCCAAAGTTCATGAGTAGCCTTTATTTGATTAAGGGACTCCA
The DNA here is from genome assembly GCF_900497805.2 of Vombatus ursinus. Taxonomy (NCBI): domain Eukaryota; kingdom Metazoa; phylum Chordata; class Mammalia; order Diprotodontia; family Vombatidae; genus Vombatus; species Vombatus ursinus. Next base: position 194,693 of record NW_020954672.1, read on the forward strand.
TGCCTTAATTTTCTAATGAAATCAATTAGGAGAATTGTTGTTTTTTCTAATAGTGCTCCATTTTTCACTTTAAGGAGGTAAAGATGAGGAGTTTTCTCTGAGATAACTCCCACCTTTAAATTCATTCCTACCTTGATGTAATTGAACCTCAGTTTATTGAATTTCAACATCCAATGTCATAATTATTCTTCAAATATGAATGACATCAGTGCAGAGGCAGGATAGATCTAATGTATTGCTTAATAAATGCTTGTTGATAGATTACTATGAATCTTTTTCTCTGTTATATGTACCTTATATTGAGGATATGTAATTTTCAAAATAAAAAAATCAACCATAGAATCACCAGTACTGTGCTCTTCAAATGAATCAATCACTCTGTAGATATTATAAAATGTAGAATCTGGAAGGAATTGTCACAATTACATCACCCAAGTCACTTATTTTACAGAAGAGGAAAGTAAGGCCCAGGAAGATGAGGTGATGTAACTATGTTCAAAGAATGTTAGTGATAGAGCCAAAGTTTTTATCATTCATCATTTATTGAGCCATGTACCCACCACTATATTAAGTCCTATGAGAAATATAAGAGGAATATAATCTGTGATTATGAACTTTTCCACCTGGGGCAAAAACAGTTTGTAGGAGGTGACTGTAGTGACACAATCTACAGGAAGAAACAAAAACACAAAGGGTTGAACACACATGAAGGACAATCTGGCTTCAGGTGTAATACCAGGTGGTGGGGTGACCCATCCCCCCTATCCTTTGATACTCTCTTGCCCACTCTCTTGCCTTCTCTAAGACTGCCCCCCCAAAAGATTGCCTTCTTCCCCCTCAACTCTCCACCAAACCATGACCAGACAGACTGCAAAGAAAAAAGCACAGGGATAGTGGTCTCTGGACCACAGCAGGGAAAAAACACACTCCCCTCATGTTGACACCTTGAGTTCTGGCTGCCCTGCTCTAGTTACAGCTTTCTAAATAGCATACAGTCCCTTCCACTAATCACATAAAGAAACTAAAGAATAATATATGACAGTATAGATTTAAGGTCTAACTTGTGTAGAATAAATTTATAAGATTATAATTAAAATTATAAAGATTATACATATAAGATTATAAAATTATTTCTATAAGAATTTATAAAAAGTCTTCCCAATTTCCTCTAAAGTTGTTCATTTCAGCATTTTTATGGGCCAATAATATTCCATTATATTCATATACACAACTTGTTTAAGTATTCCCTAATAGGACACTCCTTGAGTTTCCAATTTTTTACTACATGAAAGGAGCTACTATAAATACTAAAATTTAGACTAGGGTAATTGAAGAAGTCCAAAGAAAGGTGAGATGATCTGAACCTTGAAATGGAAAGGATCTAGGAAGACTAAGTGTTTGGGAAAAGGAATAATGGTAGGGACAATATAAGAACAAGTCTGATTTGTTTGTGTGACACTGAGGACATCAACCTCTCCGTAACAAAAGGTTCATGTTAGGGAGTAATGGGAAATAAGTTGATAATAAGTAAGGTGGAGTCAGATTATGGAGGACCTTGAAAGCCAGACTGAGGCACTTTGATGTAATGGGGTAGACAATAGAAAGCCATTTTAAGTTCTTAAACAGAGAAGTGACATGAATGTTGTGTTTGAGGAACAATAGTCTGGCATTAATATGCAGGATGGATCATAATAGGATCATAGCTTTAGAGTCAGAAAAGACCTTAGAGATTATTTAATCCAACTCTTTCATTTTATATGGGGGGGGAGGCAGAACTGAGACTTAAAGATATTAAATGATTTGCCCAAAGTCACACAGGTAGTAAGAAGCAAAACCAGAATGGATTTAAAAGTTAAAAGCCTAGCTATCAGGAAGTAAAATAGGAGCTGTTGGAGTACTCCAGGCAAGAACTTATGAGACTCTAGAAGAATAATATGAAATATAATGATAATATTTGAAACAAGGATGAAAAGTCAATTGGATCCAGATGGTGGAAAACCTTAAATTCTAGGCTAAGGAAACCTTGGGGATAACCTTTGGGTATTATTGCCAGAGCAAAGCTGCCTAAAGAGTGCCAACCTCCTGTTACCTGTGCCAGTTGACTTGTTTTGCCTGATTATTGCTTCCACCAGATGAACCACTGGTCTTTGTATGAGGTGCGAAATATTTCCCTGGTGAAGAATAAAGGTGGGATATGCCTGGATGAGCTAGCCAAACTAGGAAACAAGGTCATTTGAGGAGGATGATCTTCAAACTGTCTGCTTTTGGAAGGTATGAATGATAAATTAAAAAAGAAAGACACCAGATGAAAGGAAACCATTAAAAAAGTGATTACAATAGTCCAGGATAAGGATAATGAGGGCATAGCATGAACTAGGGTGACATCAGTGAGAATGCGCTAGAATGGACAGATGCAAGAAATATTAGGGAAATAGAATCAACAGGACTTAACAACCAATTGGAAAATAAAGGATGTGGGAAAGAGAAGAGTGAAAAATATACTGAGGTCCCAAGCCTGGTTAATAATGATTCCATTAACAGAAATAAGGAAACCATATGAATAAGAAACGATTGGGGAGAAAAACATTTGTTCCATGATGAATATGAGGTATTATCAGATTTTTCAGGTAGAGAAGTACAATAGGCCATTGGAAATACAGGACTGGAGTTTAGTGGGGGGAGATGAAGCTTGAATGTATAGGTTTGGAAATCATCTCCACAGAGGGGATAACTTAGTCCATGGAAGTAGCTAAGATCACTGAGAGAATGAAAAGAGACAGATCTTTGGGGATATGGAAAGGCACTGTGACCCTATAGTATGGGCAGGGCTGAAAGTAGAGAAGTAGGCCTAATGGTGAAGAAGGAACTCCTACGAGTCCAAATGATTAAAGGATCAGAGGATCCCAGATGTTGGGCCAGAGTGACCTCATAAAGCATTTAGTCTAAACTCCTCTTTTTACAAACCGATCATTGTAATAGAAAGGTAAAGGAACAGATTGTTCAATTGTGAGGAGATAGAAAAAGATTCATTCTGCCACTTCCTCTAATCCAGTTTTAGCCATCCCAACATGATCCTATTCGAAAAAAAAAAACATAACAAAAAAAAAAACCCAGGCATTATGAAGTTCCAGGTTCATACTGGCACTTCTGCAGTCCACCCAACAGATAGAACTCAGGTGAAGTCCAAGCTCTTATGGTTCCCAATGAACTGGGAACCTCTTTTTCCAACCCATTCTTTTTTTCCCCTTTTAAAAATTTTATTTTTAATTATTTTTTATTATTGTGTCCCTCCTATTACTCTATCCCATTAAGTAAAATCCCTCAGTACATAACTATGTCATCCAGCAAAATAAATTCCCACATTAGCTAGGTCCAAAAATTTATGTCTCTGTGTCCCTTTTAAAATTTTAAGTTTATCACCTCTTTGTCAGGAAGTCAGTGGAATGTTTTATCTTCATTCTTTTAGACTCGTGATTTATTATTTCATTAATCAGAGTTCTAAAGTTTTTGAAAGTTGTTCTTTCCTGTAATGGTATTATAAAAATTGCTCTAGTTCTGCTCACTTCACTGTGCATCAGTTCATAGAACTCTTCCCAGTTTTGTCTGAAATTATCCATATGGCCTAATAATATTCCATCACTTTAATATACAACAATTTAACCATTTCCTAATAGGAGGACACCCCTTTAGTTTTCAATTTCTGACTACCATGAAAAGAGCTGCCATAAATATTTATGTACATATAGGTCCTTTTCCTCTTTCTTTGATTTCTTTGGGGATATAATTGCTATAGCTGGGTCAATGGATTTGCACAGTTCAGTAACTTTCTGAACATAGTTCTAAATTGCTTTCCAATTGCTGGACCAATTCACAGCTCCACCAACAGTGCACTTGTGTACTGTTTTTTCACAACTCCTCCAGCATTTGTCATTTTCCTCTTTTGTCACCTTTGCCAGTCTCTTAGGAATGAGGTAGAACTTCAAAGTTACTTCATTTAATTTACATCTCTCCAGTTATTAGCGATTTAGAGCATTTTATATGACTATAGATTGGATTTCTTCCTTTGAAAATTATCCATTCATATCTTGGACCATTTGTGTATTAGGCAAGCTTGTCCTTTTTAATAGTGTTGTTACACTTCTATCCTTGGTTTAGGAAGTGTAGTCAATATGGATTTATCTAATAAAAACAGCCTACTGGGTAAATTCCATCCCATTCATGGAACTGCTGGATTTCACTGAGTCTTGGTCACCTGAGCAAGGCATAATGCAGTCAGTCACCCAGACAAGTAAATACATATGCTACAGTATGCAGTTTTTACTCATAAGAAAAGCATCCATAAAAAGGAATAAAATCTTGATATATTTAAACACAATCAATCATTCAGCTGTACCCCGAGCTGGTCCCAGTTCCAGGCCAGATGTAGCTAGCTTATAGTTACGCTCTGAACTCAAGAGTTACAGAAAAGACAGTTCAGTCATTTATCTCCAGTGGTTACTTCTTCCTTAGGAGTGTGCCAAAGGGGGTCTGTGAAATAAAACACAATTCTCAAGGGCTCAAATTCACAGCCTTCAGGAGAGTCATACTCTGTTGAAAGAACTCATGATTTCAAGGCAGCTCAGCTCTTGTTCATGCCATGGGAACACGACTTGGAAGAATCCTTAGCGCAAAAAGAAATTGCTCTGGTGATTTTTTTCCTACCAGATGCTATACTCAAACTATATCTCAATCCTCTCCTGTATCAGTATTTGCCTCAAGGAATGACTCCTGACTAAATGACACTACATTATCAACAAAGGACCCCTCTCTGTCCTGATAACCTTCTTGACCCCTTTGCTTCTGGCCTTCCATACCCTCATAGCACCTGACCCCCACCCCCTTGGCTGATGCAGCCATGTGATATCCTACACATTAGCCTCCTAGAGGACAATTCTTAGGCTCTTTTCAATTCAAAGGCTCTTGTCCTTGCTTCCTTCACCTGCACATCCACCCCACCTCAGAGGCTTCAAGAATTGGGTTTGATTCAAGACAAGAAGTCTGAATCTCAGATGAAGCATAGATAGGAGTCCAGGTGTGTGTTGGAATGGGCTTGTAGTGGTTCAAGAGACTGTTAAATTTTCAGTGGAAACATTTACACCTTGGAAATTGGCAAATACTATGAATAAGTGCTTAGTTTATTGTTTTATCAATTGTCTAGATTTAAGAAAGTGAAGGAGAAAATGTTAACAATTCAGATTAAATTTTAAAGTGTGTCCTGTGAACACTTTTCCCTAAGAAGAGCCTCTTGTTAAACATTTATCAGCACAATTCTGTATGTAAACCCCTATTGCACAGTTAAGTTCCACCAACATTACCATCATCAAAAACCCTGGTACAACATTAATGAGCTTTTGTCAAAATTTGTGGGCAGAAGAGGGTAACTCTGACATTACTACAGAGGATTATGAAGGGTGGAAATCCAGTAGTAACTTCTGTTCTGAGAAATAAAACTTGCTAATTTACATTTGTGACAAAGCCTAAATTACTACTATGTGCTATGTGACCAGCCTCTTGAGATGAAAATTCCATGCGTAAAATGGGGACAATCCAAGGCTATAAAGGCAAGTAATCCTATCTGCATTTACCCACTCCACCCATTTCCTCATCCCTCCTCTGCCTTCAGCATTCCTGGACCCACGAAATCACTAGTCAAGGGATCGCTGTCCTTTTCCCTTATACTCTGCTGCCCTCTAGTGGTCATGATGCTACTATTGTATTTCATTCCTGGATCTATGCAATATGATAAAAATCTCACTAACCCAAGTGCTGTTGGAAATGGAATGCTCGCTTTACTTTATGAAATGTTAACCACCAAGAAAAGTATAGTGACTATACATAATTTCATCCATTGAGTGTTTATTTCCTGCGTGCAAAGTCCTGGTCTTAGTGCCATGGAGGATATAAAAAAAAATAATGAAGGCTGACCCCAAGTGGTTATTTTTTTTCTCTTTGTTTCTTCAACCACAGAATTTTTACTTTAGGGAAAAAATCTCCTCAATAAAGCTTAAGAAGAGTTAATGTCTAGGTTTCCTGAAATTGGGATGATGGGAACCAAAGACCCACACAGACACCCATTGTATAATATAGATATAGGAAAGCCTTTATTTCTCCAACCACAAAAAGTTCATAAGGTACAAAGGTGGGATTTTAGATGAGACTTGATTAGATGATGAGGGAGAGAGATCCAGGTATAAGGAATTGCAAGTGAAAATGTCCAGACTTGGGGAATGGAATTTCTAGTATGAGAAATAGCAAGGAGGCCAGTAACACATGGATTGAAGAGTCATGGTGGAGTATGTGGAGTAAGAAGTCTTGGAAAGATTGAAAGGGGCCAGGTCATAAAGGGCTTTAAAAGCCAAACAGAGAATTTTATATCTAATTCTGAAGGTGATAGGAATTTATTGAGTGGAAGAAAGATGTCATGGTGGTTAGCCCAGTACTTTAGAAAGATCAATTTGACAGCTGACTGGAGGTGAGGTACTGGAGTGGGAAAAGACTTAAGTAAAGAAACTAACCAAAAGGCTATTGCAATAGTCTAGGCTTAAGGAAAGGGACTACACTAAGGTGGGTGCAGTGTCATAGGAGAGAAAAAGGTATATGAGAGACATTACAAAGGTAGATAAAAGAGAAAATTTTAATAGATTGGAGATGAGGATAAGAATGAGGAGCTGAAGATAATACAAAGTTTGGGGGTCTGTGTGACTAAGGATGGTGATACCCTCAACAGTAATAGAGAAATTAGAAAGAGGAAAGGGTGGGGGAAAGATAATGAGTTCCATGTTGGACAAATAATACATTAGACTCCACCAAAAAACAAAGACACTATGCCAGGGACTGCTAACCAAATAGTCCCCATTAGCCTCAGAACAACTGTTGTATACAATCCCATCCAAGCAACTCAGCTAATTTTTCAAGGTTGGCAAGGTCCAGATCTCTCCCACCATAGATAACATGACTCTAGTTCTTTAGCTGTAGTCATCCTCTGTGGAAGATTCCCTTCCTCTTCCAAGAAGCACACTCTTGAGGTGACTGGTGTCCCAATGTTCAAACTCAGGTACTCTTACTTTCTTGGGAACTATCACATTTAAATGGAAGATCCAGGTAAATTCATTCTGAGGACTCCTGCTTCCAACCTGTACTCAGAAAAGAAACAGAAAGACAGAAGATAGCCAAGACCCAGAGGTCCAGGAACTTCCTCCTCAGGTCCATCATGTGCTTATGCCATAAATCACCTGGAGACAAATATCTCCTCTCCTACCCAATTTACTACACCCAGGTCTAGAAATCCGAAGGATAGACAGCATGGAGGAAAAGAAAAGAGTGAACTGGTTTACAACTCACTTTTTGAGACCACTGGGAAAAGGCAGATCTTCTAAGATGAGTATGTCTTCCCTGGCTTTTAGTTGCCAATCATCCTATAAGCAGCTATAGTCACTGGGAATAAATCAAAGTTCTCTGTGTCCTCTCTAGCAAAGAGCCAGAAAACATGTCTATCTCTTTCGTGGTACCCTTCAGGCAAATGTCTGTCCTTATAATCCCACCCAATTAATTAGGGAATTCATCAAATATTCCAACTATCAATGCTTCTTCTATGTAAAATGTGCTATCTACCTTCTAGAAATTTATCATCTAGAAGTGTAAAGAAAACATAAGCACACGCACTAGTTAAATAACACTACATGGTCAACACAAATAATATATACAGTAAGTTCTGTAAAATTCAAGAAAATAGGATATTAACGAAGACTGGAATCATAGTAAAAACCTCAAGGAAGAGGTGAGACTTGAGCTAAACCCTGAACAATGGATAGGATTTGAACAGGTATAAGGAAGAAGAAGAGGTAGAGGGAACAGCATGATAAGATGAAGTTAGGAATTGGTTCAAACCAATGGAGAGGAAATGTAACACCTGGGTTCAAAAAACTGGCTTTATAAGTATAAGATGAGGGAATCATGGGCAGATAATAGTTTTTCTGAAAAAGACCCGTGGGTTTAGTGTACTACAAGCTGAATATGAGGCAATAGTGTTAAGGTGGCTTAGAAAGCTAATGTGTTTTGGGGCCAGAGCAAAAGACATAAAGTACCCAGGAGTAAGGAGATGACCATCCTACTGTACTCTGGATTGGTCAGACTATGCCTGGAATATTGTGCTCAGTTTGGGGTATCAAATTTCAGGAAGTTCATTGACAAGATGGAGAACAGTCAAAATGGTAAAGGACTTTAAGTTCATGCCATGGGAGGATCATTTAAAAGAGCTGGGAGTGTATAGCTAAAAGAAGAGAAGATTTAGGAGGGATATGACACTGATCTTCAAGCATTTGAAGGGACAACATAAGAAGAGGGGATCAGACTTTGCTTGACTCTGGAAGGCAGAACTAGGAACAATGAGTGGAAGTAACAAAGTGGTCAATTTAGGCTTGGTTTAAGGAAACATTTCCTAAAAATTAGAGCCGCCCAAAAGCAGAATGGATCCGTTAGGCTCCATGGCCCTGAGAAACAGACAGTTTTGTTCTGGTTTGTCCTTTTCAATTCTAGGTATAAGCAATGGAATCCCCAAAATGAATTTAAACCACGGTGACCCTGAAGACAAATTCCAGGCTAGATTTTGCTGCTGGAGCAGCAAGGATGCCCTGAGAAGCCAAGGTGCCCAGGACTCAAACCCAAGGCACACTTTGGACTTGGAACTTAGTAGAACTGAGCAATATAGGAGCTAAACTCCAAACCTGGTCCTGACTCAATTATCTGCTTCAGAGAATGATGAGAAAAATGTGTTGTAAATCACTTGTACCGCATTAAATTGTTATACACTTCATACTTATGTCTGCTTGTATAATAACCACCAAAATTTATTTATCTTCCACAGAATCTAAACCACAGGACAGTATGAGTCTTAAGGGAATTGTGTAGGACTCTTAGGGGCAAGAGAATTCACCAGAATGGCAAAGGGTTTACCCAATAGCAATCTCAAATTCAATTATTCCAGGGAGATATGATGGACTGAGTCTTCTGAATTTATATATAGCTTCATTTGTCTTTTGTATCTTGTTCATTTTCCATGGGGTGAAATAAAGGCTATGCTATTCCTGATGTCTTTAATGGTACATTGAGGGTTTGTATGGGAGCTGGAGAGCTTCCCACTTCAGGGAAAACCTCAATATGAATTATACCCTGATTTTTAGATTTTCCTGGAGCAACTCTAGATAAGAGCAATGATCCAAGTAAGAAAAAATAACCCCTCGGATTAAGCCCCCAGGATCACTCTTGATCCATATAAACTCAGCATTTTGGGGGAACCTGGACCATGGGTTACATCTTCATACTCTTACTTTCCACTATACTGTTACTTCTCAGTAAAACATCCTCCCATCACTACTTCAAGTTTTATATCCATTTTCCTTCATAGCCAGGTACAAATGGTACTAATGATGAGAGGTCTGCCTCTGAGAGAATAGAAACAGTAGACTTTTGATGGTGCCACAGAACCTCTGTACCCAGAAAGCATTCAGCTATTTGCCTAGTGACCTTGAACTTTTTTATCATGAATTTTGACAAGCAAAAAATAAGATGTAAAACCTTACATAAAACCTTTAGTATTTAACAAGGGAGAACCAAATGAATGAACAAATGCTTGGTCCCTCCCAAATGTTTTTGTTCTGTGTTTGAGCACTGGACATGATAGGATCTGTGCCTTAAAAATATCAATTTAGGGGGCAGCTAGGTGGCACAGTAGATAGAGCTACAGCCTTGGAGTCAGAAGGACCCGAGTTCAAATATGATCTCAGACACATAACACTCACTAGCTGTGTGACTCTGGGCAAGTCACATAACCCCAATTGCCTCACCAAAAAAACAAAAACAAAAAAAAACCAATTTAGCAACTATATGGAGGATGGTAGAAGGGAGAGACTGGAAGCAGAGAAACCAATTAGGACAATATTCCCATGGTCCAGTCAAGAGGTATTGAGACTGAACTAGCATAGCAGAAGGGTGAACAAAGGGACAGATGGATATAAGAGAGGTAGAATTGACAAGCTTTCGAAAGGGACTGCATATGAGGGTAAGAGTAAAGGAGGAGACCAGAATGACTTTGAGGTTGCAAACCTAAATGACTAGAAGGATAGTAGTGAGCTCAGCAGAAATAAAGAAGTTTGGAGAAGCAATGGGGTTAGGGGAAAATTAATATCATTTGGGGTATTGTTGCTAGTGAAATTCAACAAAAGTAGACTGAGGCAAATTTTCTCTGAGCAAGATTGTAGTTGATTAACAGCATGTGAACCTGCCAATACAGTGGGTCTATGGATGCTTCAGTCTAAAAAACCAAAGACCCCTAGACCAACATGTGTTTCCTTTTTATAAGCATAGAACAAAGAACAGAACAGGATAGGTGAGAAAAAAATACAATTGGTTACAGGATTAGCAGTATCATGGAGGTGAGGACAACACGAACAGTTAAGTAACAGTATGACTGGTTGGAAATTGGGAAAGAGGGGCTAGCAGCAAGCCACATCCTTTCCTCCTGTGACTACGAAATGTTCATACTTGGAGTCTACCTTGGACGTTAGAGATAGTAGACAGCAAACCAGACATCCTTGAAGGACAGGTAAGTGGTATAAGAATACCAGACCAGATCCCCTCATTCCCCAAGGATAACAGATTTCCTTGAGGCAAGAACAGAACAGTGATTAGCAAGAGAACCAGATTTCTAAATTTAACTCATTACACGCCAGCTGAATTTCTGACCTAAGTTCAGAGACAAAGAACCATGACTTAAACAGTTACAGGACAAAATCAATTAACTGTAAATGGGGTCAATAAAAAAATGATACAGAATCACTTTAATTTTCTCAATATGTTGAGTTTGAGATGCCTAGAGTAAATCCAGGTGAAAATATCCAGCAGACAGTTGGTGAGAAGAGTGATTAGAACTGGATATATAGATTTGGGAATCATTTCCAAAGAGCTAATAACTAAATCTACTAGAACTAATGAGTTCACCAAGGGAAATGGTATACAGAAGGCAGCTCCGAATTGTCTTGGGAAACACATCCTTGATGGTTGGGAGAGGGATGATGATGATCCAACAAAGGAGAAAGAAAGGAACAGACAAATAGGAAAACCAAGATAGCAATATCACAGAATTCAAAGGAGAAGAGAGTATTCAGGAGTTCTTCCTTAAAATCTGTCAGTTATTCTGAAGTTGTGGGTTTTGTAGGGTTTTTTTTAATGTTTCAATTAGATATATTTGATGTATTTTTCATTACAAAGAGTATTTCATCAGGTTTTTTTTTTATTTTTAGTGATGCTATACAAAAGTGCAGATTTTTATGTACTCTTGTATTCAACTAGTCATGTTACCTCCACTAATTTTTAACTGTATTTTAGTTTTCAAAGCATATAATAAGCATGTCATTTGAAAATAAAGTTATTTTACTTATTTATTACCAATCTAATTTTTTACATGCTTTACTATTATTGATGATTTTTTTAAAGTATGTTAAATAAGAGTTACACAAGTAGCTACCCCTGTTTAATACCTATTCTTAGTGAGAATGGCTCCTAATGTTTATTGGGTGGTTATAATATATATGTAGGTATGTATGTACATATATATACACATACACACATGTACATATGCATATATATAATTCAAACAGAAAGATCCTTCTAGTTCTCTTTATAAATGTTTTTCATATGAATGACATTTTATAAAAGGTTTATAAAAATATAGAAATAGAAAGATCTTTCCATAATATGAATAAAAGTATATTTACACATTTAAAGAAATGTGGCTACTCAAAAGGTAAACACAAAGAGGTAACAATACTCAATCTTCTCTCTCCTCAGATTACAGTTCTACAATAATATTGTTATAACAACTCCTCCATTCCTCCCAATACCATCTACTAGCACCAATACCAACTCAGTGTTTTTCCAGTGTAGCAATACTTTTGCTTATCTGACTTGGCATGACATTTAACATCACTTTTAGGTTTGCATTTGCATGGGAAGGCTAGAATTCCTAAGATTTTTTATTTTTCCCTATGAATTTGGTCTGCAATCAGGGAAAATTGCTACTGAATGGCCAGAGGATTACATGCTAAACTAATGGATTCATGGTTAAGAAAAATACATGCAATAGAGTATACTTAATGATTATTTTCCTCTAAAAAAATCTCTCTTTAAGAAGAGGGAAGATTGGGAAAGGGGGTAATCAGAAGCAAATACTTCTGAGAAGGGACAGGGTCAAAAGAAAGAATAGAATAAATGCAGGGGGCAGGATAGGATTAAGGAAAGTAGACTTAGTTTTTCATAGCATGTCTACTATGGGAGTGTTTTGTATAACCACACATGTATAACATATATTGAGTTGCCTGCCTTTTCAATGAGGGTGGGTGGGGAGGGAGGAAGGGAGAAAATTTGGAACCCAAAGTTTTAAAAACATATGTTTAAAAAAAATGTTTTCACATGTAACTGGGAAATAAGAAATACAGGAAATGGGGTACAGAAATCTATCCTACCCTACAGGAAAATAGAAGGGCAAGGGGATAAGAAAAGTGGGGGAGAGATAGAAAGGAAGGCAGACTAGGGGAAAGAGGTATTCAGAATGCATGCCATCTTGGGGTGGGGGGAGGGGCGAGATGGGGTGAAAATTTGGAACTAAAAATTTTGTGGAAGCAAATGTTGAAAACTAAAAATAAATAAATTTATTAATAAAAAAATCTCTCTTTTAAAAACAGCTAAATTTAAACACTAAAGATTATATTGAAAAAGATTCATAAAGGGAGAGCCAAAATGGCAGAGTAAAGGCAGGGACTTGCCGGAGCTCTTCTCCAAAACCCTCCAAGTACCTTTTAAAAATGACTCTAAACAAATTCTAGAGCAGCAGAACCCATAAAAAGATGGAGTGAAACAAATTTCCAGCCCAGGACAACTTAGGTCAGCAGGAAAAGTCTGTCAAGCCAGGGTGGGAGCAGAGTACAGTACAACGCAGGCCCCACAAGCACAGTCTGGCCCCAGCAGGCCAGGAGCAGGACTTGGGAGTCACTGAATCAGCAGCAGTGGTAGCAGCTGCTTCTGGAGCTCTCATCCCAGAGACAGGAAGGGGGTCAAACAACTGATCTGAAGGAGATTATAGGAGTCTCTTTGCTAGCACTGAAGCAGGACTCTATTGCTTTGCCCACACTCGGATCCAGATCCCAGTTCTGGGTGGCAGAGCTTGCAGTCTCAGTGGAGAGGGGACCCTCCTCACAGTTCCAGGGCAGAAAAGTACTTGTGGTCTCTCACAGACCAAGAGCACAGGCCAGGAGAGTAGAAAACACCTCTCCTCAGATCATACTACCTTGGAAGAACTGAAAACTTACAATTCCCTTGAAATATCTCTGATACTTCACAAAACCCCTGAAGTTTGAGACAATGCTCCCTCCACCCTGGAAATAGAGACCTACCTTAACAAAGAGTTAAAAAGTCAAGTAATAGCCTGGGAAAATGAGCAAACAATGGAAAAAAACTCTATAGAAAGTTATTATGGTGACAAGGAAGATCAAAACACACACTCAGAAGAAGATAGCAAAGTCAAAGCTCCAACACCCAAAGCCTCTAAGAAAAATATGAATTGGTCTCAGGTCATGGAAAAAATGTCAAAAAGGATTTTGAAAATCAAGTAAGAGAAGTAGAGGAAAAATTGGGGAGAAATGAGAGTGATACAAGAAAATCATGAGGAAAGAGTTGACAGCTTGGTGAAGGAGACACAAAAAAATACTGAAAAAAATAACACCCTAAAAAACAGCCTAGGACAAATGGCAAAAGAAGTCCAAAAAGTCAATGAGGAGAAGAATGCCTTAAAAAGCAGAACTGGCCAAATGGAAAAGGAAATCCAAAAGTTCACTAAAGAAAATAATTGCTTAGAAATTAGAATGGAGCAAATGGATGGTAATGACTTTATAAGAAACCAAGAAGCAATAAAACAAAGCCAAAAGAATGAAAAATAGAAGACAATGTGAAAATATCTCATTGGAAAAACAACTGACCTGCTTATCTTTTTTTTTTTTGGTAAGATAATTGGGGTTAAGTGACTTGCCTAGGGTCACATAGCTAGTGAGTGTTATATGTCTGAGGCCAGATTTGAACTCAGGTCCTCCTGACTCCAGAGCCGGTGCTCTATCCACTGCGCCATCTAGCTGCCCCTAAAAAACAACTGACCTGGAAAATAGGTCCAGGAGACATAAATTAAAAATTATTGGACTACCTGAAAGCCATGATCAAAAAAAAAAAAAAAAAAAAAAGAACCTAGACATCATCTTTCAAGAAATTATCAGGGAAAACTGCTTTGATATTCTAGAACCAGAGTGTAAAATAGAAATCAAAAGAATCCACCAATCATCTCCTGAACGAGATCCCAAAATGAAAACTGCTAGGAATATTATAGCCAAATTCCAGAGTTACCAGGTCAAGGAGAAAATATTGCAAGCAGCCAGAAGGAAATAATTCAAGTATTGTGAAACCACAGTCAGGATAACACAAGATTTAGCAGCTTCTACATTAAAGGATAAGAGGGCTTGGAATACGATATTCTGGAGGCCAAATGAGCTAGGATTAGAACCTATCACCAACCCAGCAAAACTGAGCATAATCCTTCAGTGGAAAAAAATGGACATTCAATGAGATAGAGAGGACTTTCAAGCTTTCTTGACAAAAAGACCGGAGTTGAATAAAAAATTTAACTTTCAAATACAAGACTCAAGAGAAGCATAAAAAGGTAAACAGGAAAGGAAAATCATGAGGGACTTAATAAGGTTAAACTATTTACATTCCTACATGGGAAGATGATATTTGTAACTCATAAGACCTTTCTCATTATTAGGGTAGTTAGAAGGAGTATATATAGACAGAGAACACAGGTGTGAGTTGAATGTGAAGGGATGATATCTAAAAAATAAAATTAAGGGGTAAGAGAGGATTGTACTGGGAGAAAGTGAAAGGGAGAGCTAGAATGGGGCAAATTATCTCACATAAAAGAGATATGAAAAAGCTTTTATAATGGAGGGGAGGAGGGGAGAGGTGAGAGAGACTAAGTGAACCTTATTCTCATCAGAATTGGCTCAAAGAGGGAATAATATACACAGGCAATGGGGTATAAAAATCTATCTTGCCCTACAGGAAAATAGGGGAAGGGGATAAAAGAAGGGGGAACCCCCTGCTGGTGATAGAAGGCAGGGCAGATTGGGAGAAAGGGTAGTCAAAAGCAAAACACTTTTGAGTTGGAACAGGGTGAAAAGCCAGAAAGAATAGAATAAACGGGAATAGGGGGAATAGGATGGGGGGAAATACAGTGAACAATAGTAACTGTGAAAAAAATTTGAAGCAATTTTCTCTGATAAAGGCCTCATTTCTCTAACATACAGAAAACTACGTCAAATTTATAAAAATAAGAACCATTTCCCAATTGATAAATGATCAAAAGATATAATCAGTTTTCAGATGAAGTAATCCAAACTATCTATTGACATATGAAAAAATATTCTAACTCACTATTGATTGGAGAAACTCAAATGAAAACAATTCTGAGGTACTACCTCATATCTATTAGATGGGTGATAGGACAGAAAAGGTAAATGACAAATGTTGGAGGAGATATGGGAAAAATCAGACATTAATGCACAGTTGGTGGAGTAGTGAACTGATTCAACCATTCTGTAGAGCAATTTGGAACTATGCTCAAAGGGCTATAAAACCATGCATACCCTTTGACCTAGCAATACCACTACTACGTCTGTATCCCAAAAGAGATAAAAAACAAAAAGGAAAAAACATTTACAGCAGCTCTTTTCTGGGAGTAAAGAATTAGAAATTGAGGGGCTGCCCATCAATTGAGGAATGGCTGAACAAGTTGTATACAGTATGTAATTATGATGGAATACTTTGTGGTATAAGAAATGATTAGTAGGATGCTCTTAGAAAAACCTGGAAAGACTTGCATGGACTGATACAAAGTGAAATGTACGGCGTACAAAGTAACAGCAATAGTGTAAGATGATCAGCTGTGAATGACTTAGCTATTCTCATAACAAAATGATCCAAGACAATTCTGAAGGACTTATGATGAAAAATGCTATCCATCCCCAGAGAAAGAACTGATGGTGTCTAAATACAGATTGAAGAATTTTTTTTTAACTTTCTTTATTTTTCTTGAGTTTTTTTTTGTTTCCTTTCCCAACATGACTATTATGGATGTTTTGCATGACTACACGCATATAACCTATGTGGAAGTTCTTGCCTTCTCAATGAGAGAGGTGGGGAGAGGAGAAGGGAGAGAATTTGGAACTCAAAGTTTTAAAAATAAATGTTAAAAATTTGTTTACATGTACCTGGGGGAAAATTGAATACTAAATAAATAAAACACAATTTTCAAAAATATAAACACAAATATAGGTAGGTATTAATGCTTATTAGTTAGGTATTAATGCTTAATTAGGTATTAATGCTTATTAATGCTTAAATGTTATTCATCTTAATCCTTCTCCCCCTTCCCCCATAAGCCTTTATGAGTTTAAAGAGAGAAATCTTTAATTCTTTATTTTAATTATCCAACTTTGGTGTCATATTCTGCCTATGACTAACACCATTTCCTGGCTCTTGGAATTAAACATCTCTGCAGCTTTTAGACAATGACAGCTATCTGCCATCTTAACCTCTTTTTTTTTTTAAATCCTTGAAGCAATCTTCAGAAGTTCTCAGCTTCCTGGCCCTTCATAGCCCTTTGTTCTTTCAAGTGGCTTGGAAGAAGCCAGAAAAGAAAGACTATGGAAATGTAATGTTTGCAAAACAGACCTCATCTAACCGTCACTTTTCACTAAAAGACTGGAAAAAGAGTACTGGAGAAAATCTGCCAACCTGGAGAAGGCAGAGGCTGGAGAGTAAAGGCAAGCAGCTCAGTAATTCCTTCACAATTCTTCCCTCCTCCCCACAAATGGACAGGATATCAGTCAAGAGAAGGAAGAAGGTCACTTTGCTTGTGCACTTATACTTTATTCTTATAACATATGAAATATGTGAGAATTGGGCCTTGAAAAAGGGAGATGGTGAAAGGAGTTCCCTTGCCTGCAAATAGAAATAACTGTAATCCACAGAAACGTGTTTAGAATAATGCAATTGTATGTTTAAATAGGGATGCTAAAACACATGCATGAAGGCTTAAGGTATACTGAAGGTAATATTGGGGCAATGAACCCTTGGATGGACTAAGATAAAAGCATCTTCTCCACTGAAAGTTCATTTGTTATCCTGGCACATTACTCTTAAGTAAGTGCTAGCTCTGAAAAGAGAGCATTGTATCATAAAAAGAATGTTGGTCTTGGATTAAAAAAACCTGAATTAGAGTCCCAGGCCTGATAGCCACTAGCTGCGTCACTCTGCCTCAGTTTACCCATTGGTAAGATAGGGATATCTATAAAGACCTATCTCACAGGGGTGTTGGTAGGAAAGTACTTTGTTAATCTATAAATGTGAGCTATTATTACCCTGACCTAGAATGTTGCTGAGGAGGTATTCTCTCCAAGTGTGATCTGTAAAGCATTGGTGGTCTGTTTTAGTCTCCTAAGAGGAGAATTCTCTAAAGCATGAGTTGCATAAAAATGTGTCTGTGTACATAGAAAGAGGTATGCTTGTTTTTCACAGAATATTTGAATCTAGAGCAAAAAGTCCTAAAATATATTTCAAACATGCAAGCCCTTTTGGTAAAGAGAAACAGGTAAGGTTAATTGTTCCAAAGAGCTAGCAGACAAAAGTTTGAAGATCAACCCCCTCAAATGACCTTGTTTCCTAGTTTGGCTACCTCAGCCAGGCATGTCCCACCTTCACCCTTCACCAGGGAAATATTTAACACTTCATCCAAAGACCAGTGGTCCATCTATACTCTTCCTCTCTCCTCACCTTGCTGGAGGCAGAAGCAAAGATCAGGCAAAATAAGTCAACCGGCACAGGCCAGAGAAGGTTGGCATTCTTTAGGTAGCTTTTGCTCTGGGAATAATACCCACAGGATTTCTATACCCCCAAGGTTTCAAAGATCAAGTTGTTTGAAATTATTAGTAAAGAAACTTAAAAGAAATAAGGATGTTTATTCAAAAAAAAAAGTCACAGTCCCAAGACTCCTGTTTGTATTATAGTTCAGCAGCTCAGTCCTGGCTGATTAGCTGAAGTTAGAAGCTCCAGAGAGCCAATTAGAACAGGAAGCTGGGGCAAGAGAATGAGAGACGCTACCATCAAGTACCAATTAAAAGTGAATAAAGCCTACTGTGCCAGGGGACAGGACTCTTGGCTATTGCATCAGTTAAGTTCCAAGGCTATTTCCCCAAACAGAGAGGGAAAGTGAAGGGGGGAAGGGAGTGGGAAAGAGACAAGAACAGCCTACACTCTGCCAGGCTTCCAGCTCTTACCCCAGGTGAATGCAAACCTGGCAATTAAAATGCAACAGGCAGCCCTTGGTCAACAGAGGGCTGGCCCTGGTGGATGGGGAAGAAAAAAGCGGGTACACAGAAACCCCCAAGAGAACCCAATGAAAAGGATCAGGCCTCCCAGGCAGGAAGAACACGGGCTCTTACTTAACAACTCTACTACTAATTTAAGGTACTTACAATCAAATCACATCATACCATGACTTCTCCATGTAAGTAGCTAAGAAGAGCAAATCCCCAGTACAGCATTTTCTTTCCCCACCCCCATCCTCTTCATTCTGTCCCCTCCTCCTACCTCCATACACAACACAAAACACACAACACACACATGCATATACATACACATATACACAGCTCTTTATGGGAATCTTTTCCATGATCAAATTGTGTATGAACACCAGGAGGCAAGGATATTTTCCATAGGGTCATGCAAATCTGCCAGGATCTGGGTAAATGTGCTAACAACCAGAGAGAAGGAAACAGAGAACTTTACTCAGGCTCTTGGGTAGGGTGGCTCTAAAAACAGGAGAGTTCTTTTCAGAAAACTTTTTTTAAAAAGGAACCTTTGCTTAAATATCTGAAGGTGATGGTACAACACAAAACTAGGTAGCAAGTGCAATATGAAGGATAAAGATTGTACGGCAGAAAGAATTGGGTGTGAGATAGGAGAGAGCAAAGTAGATTGACTAGCACAGAGCTGGGCACAGAGCAGTCCCTCAAAAACACTTAGAAGACTGGTGACTGATGTGATGGTAACTTCTTACCTGAAGTTCTTTAAAAAAGAGATTATCCTAAGAGATATGTAGTCCTGTCCAGAGGCAGGAGGAAAGACAAGCAGACTCTTGGTAAATACATTTAGATATATCTAGTTAAAAAAAAAAAAAGGCATCATGAAGAGGTCAGTTATACAAAGTTATGCAAAGGAAACTAGCTAAAATAATCCTGAGCTTCAGAGGGCAGCAGCTGGCCAAAGGTTGAAAGACATCATTCATTCTTCCAGACACCCTAGAAAGCACTTCTAAGAAAGGAGGTGGGACCTTGGCTTAGCTGTCAAAGTCCCCCAAACCTACAATTCCAACACAACAGTTCTTGGGCATCTCCCTTATCTTCCCATGCTCTCTGCCCTCATTTACCGAATTTCAGATCTCAAGCTAGGGTTTCACTCCTTTCAAAAGAGAATCTGACCTGGTGCCTTGCACAACATAGACTCAATAAACTATTGAGTTCCTCCTCCTGGCTCTTAGACAAGGTTCCTGCTGTCTCTTGTCCCTGATCCCAGCAAATGTCCCTCCTGAATTCTTCCTTCCTAGGCCACATCTTTCAGCCTGTAAAAACTTCCAAACATCCCCATTTCTGTCGAGAGCAAAGTCAACCTCATTCTCTCTCAATCATGTATCCACTTTCTGAATACCAACACATCTCTCAAATTTGTCCCCTTCTCTCCAGTCAAACAGACATCACCCTAGTTCAAGCCCTAACTTGTCCTTTCTAGCCTGGGCTATGGTGGAAGCCATTAATCCATCTCCCTACTTCATCACTTCCTTCTCTAATCTATTCCATATATAGCTGCAAAATGATTTTTCTAAAGCAGTCAATAACCATTTATTAAGCCCCTACTATATGTCAGGCACTGTGCTAAGGGCTGAGGACATAAAAAGAGGCAAAAAAGAGTCCCTGTCCTCAAGGGGCACACAGTTTAATAGGGAGAAAACATGCAAACAAATATATATAAACAAGCTATATAGAGGACGAATAATAACCAACACTAGAATTAAGAGGGACTAGGAAAAGCTTCCTCTAGAAGGTGGAATTTTAGCTAGGACTTAAAGGAGGCCAAAGAGTAAAGACGAAGAACATTCCATGAATAAGGGACAGCCAGTGAAAATGACTGCAGCTGAGGGACTGTGTGTCTTGTTCAAGGAACAGCACAAGGAGGCCAGTGCCACTGGACCAGACTGATGAGCGTTGTAAGGTATAAAGACTGGAAAGTCATGAGGACTTCAAATTCGGCCTCAAACCAGACACTTGACACTAGCTGTGTGACCCTGGCCAAGTCACTTAACCCCAATTGCCTCACAAAAAAAAAAAAAAAAGACTGGAAAGGTCAGAGAAAGGGGAAGGGAACTAGGTTGGGAAGGGCTTTGAACACCAGAGGATTTTATATTTGATCCTGGAGATGATAGGGAGCCACTAGAAATTATTAAGTAGGACAATAACGTAACAGGACCTGCACTTTAGAAAAATCACTTTGGCAGCTGAGAATGGAGAAGGAAGAGATTTGTGGCAGGTAGACCAACCATGAGACTATGAAACTAGGCCAACATGATGCAACCTGCATCAGGGTGGTGGCAGTAACAGAGGAGAGAAAGAGGCATATATGAGATGTTGTAAAGCTGAAATGAACAGCTCTTGGCAACAGACTGGATATAAAGGTGGTAGAGCAGAGTTGAGGACAACACCTAGGTTGCAAGCCTGAAAAACTAGAATGGTGGTGCCCTTAATAGTAATAGGGAAGTTTGGAAGCAGGGAGGGTTTAGGAGTAAAGATGAGTTGTTTAAGAAATCTTGAGTTTAATATGTCTACGGGACATCCAGTTTGAGATGTCTAATAGGCAGTTGAAGACGCAAGATTTCTGGTCAGCAGAGAAGTTAAGGCTGGATAAGTAGATTTAAGAATCATCAGTATATATAAGAAATGATGAACAGGCAGACTTCAGAAAAACCGGAAAGACTTGTATGGACTGATGCTAAGTGAAGAGAGCAGAACCAGGAAAACGTTATATACAGTAACAGCCACGCTGTGTGATGACTAACTTCGATAGACTTAGCCCTTCTCAGCAATGCAAGGACCTAAGATCTCCAAAAGTCTCATGATGGAACATGCTATCCACATCCAGAGAAAGAACTAGGGAGTTTAAATGCAGACTGAAGCATACTATTTGCTCTTCTTTTTTCTTCTGTTTTGTTTTGTTTCCTCTTTCTCGTGGTTCCTCCTATTGGTTCTAATTCTTCCTTACAACATGACTAATGTGAAAACGTTTAATAGGAATGTATATGTAGAGCTTGTATCAGTTTGCACACCGTCTTGGGGAGGGAAGGGGGGAGAGAAAGGGAGGAAAATTTAAAACTCAAAAGCATATGAAAGTGATTGTTGAAAACTAAAAATAAATTAATAAAATATTTTTTAAAAAAAAGAATCATCAGCATAGAGATGCTAATTGAACCCACAGGGACTCAACAAATTAAATAGTATATACAGAGACAAAGGTCCAGGACAGAACCTTGTGCGACATGCATTAATGGTCATGACCTCAATAAAGATCCAGAAAAGAAAACTGAGGAGCTATCAGATAGGAAAGAGAACCAGGATTGAATAGTATCTTGAAAACCTAGAGAAAAGAGAGTATCAAGGAGAAAAGGGTGATCAGCAGTGCCAAATGCTGCAGAGAGGTCAAGAAGGATAAAGATAAGATCATTGGTAACTTTGGAGAGAGTATTTTCAGTTGAAAGATGAGGTCAGAAGCCAGATAAGCAGAGCGAGAGAAGTAGAAATACCTACTATAAATGACCTTCTCAAGTTTAGTCAAAAAGGGCAGGAGATATGGAACAGATAGTTGGATCAAATTTTTTTGAGGATAGGGGAGACGTGGACATGTTTGTGGACAAAATAGAAACAGCCTGTGGTCAGTGAAAGATTGCTGGTAAGAGACAATGGGGATAATAGCTTTTTGGGTTTGGGCGGGTTTTTTTGCTGGACAAGGTGGGATAGAATAGGATTATTTGTGTAAGAAAAGGGGTTGGCCTTGACAAGAAAAGCCACCTCTTCATGTGAGATAGGGGTGAAGGATATAGTGGCAGAAGGCATCTGGGTAATGAGTAGAGGGACACTGAGGAACAGCCTCAATTTCTTCAGTAAAATATGAGACAAGGTTCCCAGCTGGGGGGCAGAAGAGGAGAGAAACAGCCATTGGAGGTTTGAGGAAGGATGAAAAGGTTTCCAAGAGCCACCGTGATGAGTGGAAGGGAATGGAAGTGAAGGCCTACATAAATTTGTAGTGGACCCAGTCAGTAGAGTTGTGTGATTTTCTCCACCTTCCCTCAGCAGCAAGCATGGAGGAGGGAAAGCAGTGAATGATGACTTATCCAAGTCTGAGACTCAGTAAGGCACAATCAGTGATAGACAGGAAAGGGACTGACTGTATGACTTGACTAATCAACAAACTGCAATGGTTCACTATGGCCTTTACAATCAAATGTAGGCTCCTCTGGTGGACTTTTAAAGTCTCCCCCAACCTGGCCCCAACCCCATTTCCAATGTTATGATATGACTCCCTTTCCCAAATTCTGGAGTCCCCCAAAACTGGCCTTCTTGCTGGTCCTCATAAACAACACTCCATAGCATGTCTGTGCTTTTGTACTGGCTGTCCCCCTCACCTAGGATGCACTCCCTCTTCTCTTCAACCTCTCAGAATTTCCACTTTCCTTCAAGATTCAGCTCAAGCACCACTATCTCCCTGATCCTCCAGCTGGGAGCAAGTGCCCTCACTTACACAAACTTACCTTGTATTTATTTTGTATATGTATGTGTATGTGTATGTGTATGTGTGTATACATATATATATATATAATATATATATATTATATATATATCTCAACATGTTGTTCTCCTCCATTGTAATGTAGGCTTTTTGAGGGCATGAGCCATCTCATTTCTGTCTTTGTATACCCAGCACCAAGTATACTGGCACACAGTAAGTGCTTAATAAATATTGTTGATTATCTCATAGAGGTATAGCTATCACCTGGGACCCTATAACATCTCTCTGGACAGTCTAGAGGCTGCAATTGCTCCACAAGCCTAATCCAGATGCCAGAGTGGCAACTACTCACCTCCCATCCCACTTAATTGTGAAGATAGTAACCTGGAAATGGGTTCTGAAGCTGCTTTGTTTCTATAGTACCACCAATCAACTTGTGCCATCCTACCTAGAAATCTAACCCTTGTTTTAAAAAAAAAAAAAACCAAAAAAAAAAAAACCCTCGATTATCAATCCTCTTCACCTAAAGACTTTGTATGTAAATTGAAAATTTTATAAAATAATTTTGCCCTACAAAGTAGCTAGGTCCCTTCATGTATAAACATATTTTACACCTTGCTGCTTCCATATGAATGTGTGGAAATAGACAAAGTGCAACAGACAGGATTTAGATTAGAGAACTAGAACTTTCTAAAAGGTAGGACACTTTACAGGTGACTTAAAAAAGATATAACATTGCCTTTCCTGGATATTTCTCAGAATAAGAAGGGACACGACATATCTAGAGTTGAGAATATTAGTTGAAAAAAGCAAGACAGAATCAACATATTTAGAACCAGAAGATTCCAGTAAGCTTAAAGAACATCAAAATGTCAGTTCCTCCCACAGCATTTTCCACAATCTACCAAAGGTGGGTCAGTGGAGACACCAGTAGGCTGTTACATAGCGAGGACCTATCATTTATTGATTTCTTCACAGGATTCAAAAGTCTCTTCCCCATCTTCCTCCTAACCCTCCCTCTGTCCCCATTAAGAGGTCCCAAAGACCTCATGCACTTACTTCCCTATGTAGAATTTTCAAATCTGGAAAACTCCCTAGATCAGCAAAGAAAAAGGAAACATAGAAGAGGTGTGGGAACACTAAGTAGGACTACTTTCCCTCCTGGGACAAGAGCAAACCTACCAATCAACACACAGCCTAAAGAAAACTAGGCAATGGGCTCTAAAGAAATCAAAAGCTCTTTTGTTTCTCTTGTATCTCTTTCGTGTTAAATGTTTGTTCCACATTTAATTCTGTGTCTACAAGGGAATTCTGAATATGATGGTGACAGGGAAACACAAAGATTCCCAAAGACTAGAGGCCTGAAAAGCAGCAGGAGATAACACTGAAAGGTGGTTACGGTAACTGAGAAGTCCTGTGTTACTTAGGAAGGTATGTTTGGGAATATTGGGGCCTGGAGGTATTCTGAACCCACAAAAGCAGCCAGGCAAGCCTTAATACTCTCCACTCGTCCCCCTACTCATAGTCTAAAGTGACATTGTGTCAACTAGTGTGGGACCAGGAAAAAGGAGAAAAATAAAACTAAACAAACTACAGGTGGGTTTGGTTTTGTTTTTCCAAATGAATTTAATTGATGCCCCCAGCTTCACAGAAAGGGCAAGGCCTTGACTTAAAATAAAAAATAAAAAAAGCATTGTCAAAAAACAAACTATAAAAAATTTTCATCCCTTCCCCTAGCAATAAATATTGAACTAATATACATACACATGTGGCTCAGGAGGATTCACGAATAGAAACCTTGGGGACCCAGCCCCCATAGCCCAGCCCCAGCACTCATACCTATCCAATGATCTCAGCCCAAAATATAGGGATCTGTGAAAGTAACAGGTGGTACCCCAGGCAAGGGGGCAGGTACTGAAAGGGGCTGAGACAGGGTAACAGAAGGATTGGAGGAAGGGAAGCTAGGTTATGTAATAAGGCAAAAGAAGGAAAAATCCAACCCAAACACATGCCCACCCCTCTGAGTCACTGGGTAAGAGTAATCCAGCCTCTTCATTCCCTGGAACATCTCTCCACATTCCCACTTCTTTAGGATGTGAGTCTGAGAGTCATTCACTCTGTGGTCGATATGCCACAGTGGAAGCAGCCTGGCTGCTGGAGCCTTGTGGCTTCCCATTCACCACCAACAAAAGGGGTGTCTCCACACGAATACAGGAAAAGGAGTAGTTCTGGAAGAAACAAGAGACAGAAAAGATTAGTGGGGCTCCTAGGTGGAAAGACATTCCAGAATGGATCCCACCCTCCCCTCCTACTCCTCCTCCCACTCAATATTCATTCACCTCTACTCCATCTCAGATTATCCCAGGCAGGGCCACAATGGGAACTGAGCATAAATAGAGAATAACTGTTAGCCTTACCAGAGAGAATAAGGGTTTGGGACACTGATGAAAAAATCAAGAGGGATTCTGAGAGAATTCTGCATTTCCCCAATGCTCTCAAACAAGACACAAGAGAAATGTTTGGAATAGGAGGAAAATGACCACCATGAGTACTGAAAGGATAAGATTTTTTTTTAAGGAAATCAAGAATAGTAGAAAAAAATAATTTATAGTAATTTTTCTAATTATAATAAAGCACATTAACTCACTGTACCTCAGAATCACCCACAGATTCACTGAAAGTTGACCCACAGATTCACTTAGCTTTAAACAAGTTGAGGCATTTCTATCAAAGAGCCATTGTCCCACTGCAGGTTTGGAACAGGACATCCGAGGTCCTGATAAGGTTTGGGCTCCCTGTTTTCAGATTTGGTTCAAACAAAGAAGTTAGAAGAGAGGATCTGGGACCCATCACCCACCTTTCCTTTATGCTGGATTTGATGGCACCGGAGATGGGGCTCAGGGATAGCCACAGAGTCACCAATGAGCACACCCCAACTCTGTACCATATTATACACTGTCACTGCAAAACAGGGCCCCTCAGAATCCACCAGGCCAAATGTGCTGCCAAGCGTAAGAAATAAAGATGGAAGAGTGTTGGCAAAAGAGAAAACCAAAAGCAAGGGTTTAAGAAGAAAAACTAGAAAAATAAACTTTTAAAACCAGTTCTATGTGTCTATTATTCTCTCATTATAAGCCCCAAGAAGGCAGGGCCACGAGGTATGAATTACCATTATGTATCTTTCCCAAAATACTTTAGACCACCCCATGTATCCAAGGGACCCTCAACAAATATTAATGATGATTAAACATCAACCAAATTGTTGTGGCTGAAACCAAGTTTCTTGTTTGTCATTTTAATTATGGTTACATCTTCCTTCAATCTTTCTAACTCCCTGCAGCTCTCCACATAAAATTTGAATTGACAAAGCACCCCACTAGCCTGCCTTCCTTTATCCCCTGTGCTTTTGGGGGGGGGAGGAATAAGAGGTTGAAGGCAAGGATAACCTGTTTTCAACAGTGTAAGAAACTCCCAGAACGGAAAAAAATCCCTTCACCAATGCAGATAGGCAACTCATCTGAAATCTGTAGTCTTAGAAAGTTGCAAGGTCACACAATTAAAATGTCACAACTTCAATCTAATTCTTCCCAACCGTAAGGCTAGCTCTCTATCTACTACTATGCCACAGCATCTCCCACATTTACTTCTCATAATTACCATTTTATTTAATTGGCTCTTTTCTTTACAGCTTTCCTTCTCTTTTTAATCCAACATGTTTTTAATCCAACTCTTTTTAACCTCCCCAACCAAGCTACTTTCCTCCCTTCATTTAAACCTCACCTTAAAGCTACCTGCAATACCTTCCCTTACTTAAGACCCAGGTTAATAAGACCTACCTACCAAAGAGGACAAAGCAAAAGCTCAGGGAAGAAGATCATCACAGATTTAACAGGGCACCCCTCTGAGGCCAAGGGAAAGACTTGTTTTTTCATGCAATGACCACTCTTGGGACAGTCAGCGAAGGAAAGCCACTAAGACTAGGGAGGGTAATCAAGTAAGACCGCAGTTGCCAGAGAAAATCCAAGCAGAACACCGGATTAGTAAAGATACTCACAAGGGTACCTTCTCCTCTGTGGTAAGACTGAACAAAACCTTGCCCAACACCACAGTACCACTGTTTATGCCAGGTTGCAATGTACTCAGTGGCTTTAGTTCCAGTGCCATCTTCTGCCCAGAGGCTGCCTGATATCGCCCATCCCCACAGGGGCCCAACTGGGCTGGGCGAAGACTTCCCAGCATGCTCTGCAACTTCTTGGCCTTCACCTTACCCTAGAGATAATGAAGATAAAGAAAACAGGTGTCAAAAGTCCAGCCCCTCTCCCTAAGCTCCACCGTCCCCACCTCAGTCTCACCTCTACCTAGGTTGCCATCCACACTGCCTAATCCCAATCCTAATAACCTACCATGAAAAAGAGGACGAGAATCAGTTCATCCAGGCTACCATACCTTGCTATCAAGGAGGCTGGTCAATCTATCTAGGAATTCCAGGAGCTGTTGCTCTCGTTGCTGAGGCTCTGGCCAGGCCGGGTCCAGCACTGCAGCTCTAGAGAAGCCTTCCAGGGCCTCCTCATAATTTTCTTCATATTTATATAGCTGCATATAAAGAATTGATCAAGATTCTCTCCCCATGATATTTGCACCAAACAATAATATTAACTAACCTCTGTATAGCACTTTGAAGTTTGAAAAATTCTTTACATACATTTATTTTGGTATTTTATTTATATGCTATTAACTAGATGAACACAAATCTTTCCAAACTTCTTCCCTTTTCCAACTGCATCATTTCCCCTCAGTACCTCCCACTTCTTCATTCCCTCCTCTTTCCCTCTAGTGTGCCTATGTGTTATCATATGAAGTAGGGCTGACCCACTCCCCCACCCCCCCAAAAAAAAAACTTTGCATTTCCTCTAGATGAATGTGCCAAGCTTTGCTATAATCCTACTCAGCTATATTCACAAATTAAGGCTTAATACATTACCACTTGTATGAGTTATAAATTGTCCTACCGTGGCCCTGTTCAGGTGGAGATCTGGATTGCTGGAGGCAGTCCTGTCCACTTTTTCCTACAGTGAGATACATTATTAAAAAAAAAAAAGCCATCATTCATCAATGAGTTCTGTTTCAGATATGAGAATGGTCACTCTAAACATGACTTGGAGCCTCACAGAAGCTTTCAAGATTTCCCTCCATGACAAAGAGTGCCCTTATCTACCTTCTGTTATGCGGCTGTTTCTGCTATAGATACAGTGGCTACCAGCTCTACCAAAGCGAGCAGATGAATACCCAGATACTGAAGCCTCATAATGAACCAGATAAATTCAATTAAAACTTGTGATTTACTTATCTATGTTACTATTTCATTATGTTTTCAAAATATTATTATAATTAACCAATAGAATGCTATAAGAATAAAATTAATAAATATGAAAGCATTTTGAGTGAATGAAAGAAAAAGTATTTATTAAAGCTATACATGCATTGTACTAAGCCCTGGGGACACAAATGCAAACAGAGACAGTCCTTACCCTCAAAGAGAGTAAAAGGAAGTGGTGCTTGGGACTAGGAAGTCACACAGATGATAAGTGGAACAATAAAACAGTCCAGTGACATGCCCTTTCCAGGGACAAGGGTAGTATCGATTTGATTATAGTTCTCAAAGCAAAAGGTAGAAAGGGAGAAAGTATACAACTCAGTTTTAACTTTAAAAGCAAAATGCAATAGAGAGCAAAGGGATAAACAAGGCTGCATATCGTACTAGTACAGGGAACAATGACAGAGAGTGAAACGTCAACAATTTACTAACAACCAATGAATTTCACAGTATTTGTGGTTAAGATGGAAAAAATATACCTCATCCTAACTCATTTCCTCTAACTGAAGTAACAACGGACACATCCAGAAAGATGTTTCTCTTTCCCAACTTTATTAAAAGTCAGATTAAAAATCATACTCAATCTCCAAACCTGATGCCTGAAACTAGCTGTAATAGATGAAATGGAAATACAAGGATGTATTCTCCCAGGAGAACACACAGGCCAAGCACACAATAAGGAAATCTTACATACATAACACATATGTGGACATGGATGCATGTATATATACACGTATGCATATATGCATACATGTATGTGTATAAACCTACATGTGTATATGTTAATGTTTTTTAAATGTTTTAAAATCTAGGTTCTGAAAGGGGAAGAAGAAAAAATGATCTTTCATGAATTAGAAGCAAGTCTCTGGCACAGCAGATTATGAAACCTGCTGGAAACCTACTATTACCCCAATAAAGGTATCTATTCTTTGAACAGTAAAGTATTTATCAGGACAAAGGTACTGGAAAAGTATAATTGCAGAGCTAACAAATGGGCACAAGGTAGCTATAATTTTCTTTCACTAACAGAAGCAAAGCTGTGTAATACAAAAAATATGATGCTGAAAGTAGTCTCTCTGTGCAAAGAAAAAGATGCAGAGTAGCAAAGAGGCTCTGAGACTTAAATAGGGAGTAATAACGGCAAATTAATGCTTTCTAAGAAGTTCTGAGCAAGTAGTTAGAGGATGGAAGGAAGGTATCTATTTGCAGTAGTTTTTTAAGGGGAAAAGTGATTCTGAAACTAGGAACTATGTCCTACCAGGCATTCAACACAAAGAAAGGATTCAGGGTGAATTTAAAGTTTTTCCACTTAAACCTGGAAGAATTCCAGGAGTAGATTACTAAATTACAAACACATACATCATTAGCTTAAATTCAATCAGACACATATACACTGCTATTTTTAGTATTTTAAAATGTGTATTGAAATGTTAGTAACTGATTATTAAGAAGTAAGCAATTACTATAAGGTAATACAGTTAAATTTCTACAGAAAGAACAGAAACTGATGTCAGTATATGCTACATTATTTGATTCAGTTAACAAGCCTATGGGAAGTTTGGCCAATTGTCTCATGCCATTCAGCTGATGATAGTTCCCTGTATCCCAGGCACGTGCATATAAAGAAATTAAACAATTCTTAATGACTAACGTTGTAAACCCAAACCTGTGAAGTGACGGTAAATGTCTCTCATGTTATTTATTAAAAGGCCACCATCATTTGTATTAGGAATCTGTTGCTATCCCATCCCCATCTGTCCCAGGTGACCATTAATACTCACTGCTTGGGCATAAGCACTAAGAGCTTGTTGGGAAATCTTAGGGTTCTGGCCTGCGTTGAAGAAGAGGGAGAGGTATGCATTCCCTAGGATATCTGAATAAGAAACGCAAAAGCAGTTAAATTAGTAGCACAAACCCACGTTATCCATAATCAGCACTAGACCCTTCCATTTCATCCCACAGGTCCCATGTCTAGGGTGATTGTGTCTCATTTTAGAAAGCCTTACAACAGGAGTTCTTATCCTAGGGTCTATCAACTTGGTTTTTAAAAATATTTTGGTAACTGTATTTCAATACAATTGGTTTCCTTTGCAATTCTAGGTAATTTGTTTTTAAAAACATTGTTCTGAGAAGAGGTCCACAGGTTTCCCCAGACAACCAAAGGTTCAATGACTCAAAAAAGTTTAGAAAGCCCTGGACTAGAAGCTAATAAAACAAAGTTTGCTTAACTCCAGACCCGAGGAAAAGACTGCGGGAACAGTTCTGACTCAACCGTTACGTGTACTGAAATAGCATAGTTCCCTTCTCACAAAAATACAATGGGGGGGTCACCCAGATTTATTGAAAGAAAAATCTACCAATCCCAAAATAAAAGACACGGAATCCTCTAGGAAAGAACTCACACCACGAACGTCCATCATGAACATCCATCTGCACAGCTAATTTGGCCTGCCGGACACTGTCCATGACATGGCGGGAGTGTTCCTCACCAGTCTCAGCCCGCAGCTGACGAAGCACCATTGACAAATTCTGCAGAGAGACTTTGTTCTTGTACTACAAATAAAAAGGAGATACAGTCAACTCCCTGGAACTCTCCTGACCCCATCTCCTTCTCAAAAAACACATTCCCTAAGCCCATCTTCTCATCACTCTCATTTCTAATCTTAGTCTCATTTTTATCACTCCTTGTTCCCATCCCCCTATACCAGTTTTACATTTAACCGTTTTCATTCCTGGCTGTCCCTCACCCAAATCCATTACCTTCTCCCTTTCTTAGTCCTTTGTCCCTCATTCCCTCTTCCAGGTTTGTTCCCCAATTCCTGTTTCTAGTCTTCTAATTCTGGTTTAGTTTCAACCTGGCTTTCATGCACTGGGGGGAATTCCCAGACAACAGAGGAATTTCATCCTTTCCATATGTGATTCCTGTAAATATAGCAGGAAGCTCACATGGGAGAGGGCTCCAGAGAAGCAGGTGTGTGCAGCTGCAACATCCCCTTTCTTCCAGTACACCTCACCCAGCTGGTTCCAGGCTTCCACCAGCTCAGGCTCCAACTTCACAGCCTTCGACAAAAGCTCCTCAGCCTGAGGACTATAGTCTGGAGTCACATTCAGAGCCTTCCCTGTCAGCATAAGAACCCAGGCCTTTTCTTGGGAAAAGCCTATGAAAGAGGAAAAGGTAAAAGAAATTGAAATCTGAGACAATATTAAAAATGGATCTTTCCCCCAGGGAATAGCTCCACCAGTGGGAAGACTTGGAGAAAATTATCATCAACAAAAGTATTGATTTTCTACTAAGTGTAAAACACTATACAAAGTGCTGGGGTCATAAATCATTACATGTTAAGACATGGTCCTTGTCCTAAAGACTTATAGGTTACCTGGGAAGTGCACATAAAAATAGCTCATGTACATAAAAAAGACAAACATCAGTATAAAGCATCACGTGCAAAATATCAAATGAATGATACAAATAACCAAGAGCTACAGGAGTTCGCTGGACGGAGGCAGAAAGCTGAGGAAAAATTTCAGTTATCCAAGCCATCATTGTTGGTTAGAGCTGTGAACTAGTCTAACCATTCTGGAAAATAATTTGGAAATATGCCCAAAGGGCAACAAAACTGTGCATACCCTTTGACTTAGTCATACAGTTACCAGGTCTACATGAGAAGGAGATCAAGTACCCATATATACAAAAATATTTATAATAGCCCTCTTTGGGGTGGCAAAAATTGGAAACTGAGGGGATGCTCATGAATTGGGGAATGACTGAACAAGTTATGATCCTACTGTGCCGAAAAAAATGACGAAGGGGATAATTTCAGAGGAATGTGGTAAGACATACGAACCGACGTAAAGTGAAGTGAGCAGAACTAGTACAACAGACTGAAAGATTTAGTAATTCTGTTCAATACAATGTTCTACCAGAATTCCAAAAGAATAATGATGAGAAATGCTATCCACCACCAGAGAGAGAACTGATGGACTCAAAGTGCAGACTGAAACATATTTTTATTTCCTTTATTTTCCTTGTCCTTTTTTTTTTTTTTTGGTTGGGGGGGTAGGTTGGGGAACATAGCTAATATGGAAATATATTTTGCTTGATTTCATACAATTAATGGGTATCATAATTTCTTGCCTTCTCAATGGGTGAGGGAGGGGGTGGAGAGAGAGAAATAACTTGAAACTGAAAATTAAGAAAAAAAAAAAGAATCCAAGCTATCAACAACCATATGAAAAATACATTCCAAATCACTAACCATTCAAAAAAATGAAAATTAAAGCAACTCTGAAGTTCTACCTTGCACCCATCAAAATAGCAAATACGACAAAGAAGAAAATAATAAATATGGGAAAGGTTACAGGAAAACAGACACACTGGTATGCTGTCGGTGGAACTGTGAATTGATCTAACCATTTTGGAAAGCAATATGGAACCACAACCTAAAAATAACTAAATTATGTATACCCATTGACCCAGCTATACCACTATTAGCCCTACACCCCAAAGAGATCAAAGAAAGTGGAAAAGGACCTAAAATATTTATAGCAACTCTTTTCATAACAGTAAAAATCTAGAAACTAGGAGCATGCCCTCCTATAGGGTAATGAGTAAATAAATTGATGGAATAGAATGATATTGTGCTATGAGAAATGACAAAAAGTACAGAGAAATCTCTATGAACTCTCTATGAACTAATGCTAAGTGAAGTGAGCAAAACAAAGAGGACAACATACGTGATGGCAATAGTGTTATAAAGAAAAACAACTTTGAAAGACTTCAGAAGTCTGATCAGTACAACGATAAATCATGAGTCCATAGGTCTGAAGATGAAATACCTATCTCTTGCCAAAAAGGTGATGGATCAAAATGTAAAATGAGACACACACTTTTGGACGTGACCAATGTGGGACTTTGTTTTGGTGAACTATGTATATTTATTATGAGGGTTTATTTTTCTTGTTCTGTTTTAAAATTATTGTTCAAATAGAGAAGAGGGGATACTACGATAGGGAGAGCTAATGCTTATATAAATAAATTTTTTAAAAATAAAAAGGGAAGATTTCAAGGAAGAAGTTAGTTCTTATAGGAAGAATAACACCTAAAAAATGAAAAGAAGAGTATCCTAGACAAAGAAAATGGTACAAACAAGAGCAAAGAAACAGGACTCTGTATGGCCTAGCTGGTAGACAATAAGTAGACTAGTTGCTGAAACAGAGGGGAATAGTAGGAGATAAGGTTCTCTAGCTTCTAGTCTATGCCCTCTCTGATTCCTCTTTCACACAGCCAACAAATTGATATTCCTAAAACAAAGGTCTGATCATGTCCCTCCAGAAGCTCTTTGGCTCCCTCTTATCTCTAATCTAATATCCTCTGTTTAACATTTAAAGTCCCTCAAAATGTGGCTTTTCCAGGATTACTGCACCTGACTCACTTTCACACTCTATACTCTGGCTAAAATGGCTGTTTCCTATCCATAACAGATCATCCCTCCTCTATGCCTTTGCCAAGACTGCCCACAATGTCTGGAATGTATTTACTCCCTCCTTATCTCTACCTCACAGAATACTTAGCTTCCTTTAGCCAGTCAGGCAATAAACATTTATTAAGTATCTACTATATGCCAGGCACTGTGCTAAGCACTGGATATATAAAAAAAAGATAAAAAACAGTACCTGCTCTCAAGAACATAGGTCTAATGGGGGAAGACAAGAAGCAAACAACATACAAACAGGATAAACTGGAGACAATCAACAGAGGGAAAGCACTAGCATTAAGGGGAATTGGGAAAGGCTTCTCGTAGAAGGTGGAATTTTAGCTGAAACTTGAAGGAAGCAGGAAGGCCAGGAGATGAAAAGGGACAGAACTGCAAAATGGAGGACAACCACTGAAAATTCCCAGAGTCCAGAAATGGAACGTCTTGTTTGAGGAACAGCAAGGAAGTTGGTGTCACTGGATTGAAGAGTACATGGGGGGGGTAAGGGGAGGAGACTAAGGTGTAAGAAGACTAGAAAAGTAGGAGGGGGCCAGGTTGTGAAGGGTTCTTGAAGCTCAAATAGGAGATTTTTTTTTTAATATGACCCTGGAGGAACAGGGAGCCACTAGCGTTTACTGAGTAGAAGGATGGTACAGTCAGCTCTTCACTTTAGGAAGTACAAAACTTTAGGAAGACCACTGCGACAGCTGAGTGGAGGATGGACTAAAGTGGGGAGAAACTTGAGGCAAGGAAACCAGCCTACAGACTATCACAAGAGGCCAAGGGTGATGTGATGAGGGTATGGACCAAGGTGGTGGTAGTGTCAGAAGAGAGAAGGTGTCATGTATGAAAAATATTATAAAACTAAAGATTTGGCAACTGATTGGATATGGAAGATGAAAGAGAGTGAAGAGTTTCAGGTTTTGAGCCTGGGTAACCAAAAGCATAGTAGGACCTTCAACAGTAACAGGGACATTAGAAGAGGAGAGGCCTCTTCCCCTCTTCCAATTTGAAATGTCTAATAGATAGTTGGAGATGCGAGACTAAAGGTCTAGAGAAAGGTTAGGGCTAGATAAAAGGTATGTCTGGGAATTATCAGTACAAAGACGATAACTGAATCTATGTGAGCTAATGAGATCAACAAGGGAAACACTGTAGAGGCAGAAGAAAAGAGGAGGCAGGCCAAAGCCCTGGTGGACACTCATGGTTAGCTGGCATGGTCTTGCTGAAGCTCCAGCAAAGACTGAGAAAGAGCTGTCTGTTAGATGGGGAGGAAAAGAACCAAGGGAAATTAATGTCCCAAAAATCTAGAGAGAAGAAAGTGCCATCAAGGAGAAAAGGGTGATCGGTAGTATCAAAGTCTACAGAGAAGTGAAGAAGGATGGTTAAGTGAGAAAAAGTCATTAGCTTTGGCAATTAAGAGATCACTGGTCACTTTGGAAAGAGCAGTTTTGACTGAATGTTAAAGTCAGAAGCCAGACTGTAGAGTCAAGAGAGAAGAGGGACTTAACACTTACTAACTGTGTGACCCTGGGCAAGTCACTTAACCCCAACTGCCTAAAAAAAAAAAAAAGAGAGAGAGAGGAGAGGAAATGGAGATACTGATTGTAGATTCTTCCAAGCTCAATTTACATGCAACGTCCTACAAGAAGCCTATCCTGATCCTCCTACTTATTAATATCCTCCTCTTGTAAATTACTTTGCACATACTTTGTACTTAATTTTCTAAGCAGATCCTGTTTCCTCCCAATTAAATGGTGGGGTCTTTGAGAGAAGGAACAATTTAATTTTTGTCTTCATATTCCCAGAATCTAGCAGACTGCCTGGTACAAAGGACACTTAAATATTTACTGAATTAGTAAAGTTTTGAAGGGTCATGAAAGGCCTAGTTTAGACTTTATTCTAAAGATCATAGGGAGCCACTGAAAGTTTCTAAGTAAGAGAGTAGCATGAACAATCTGTTGCTATA
The DNA here is from genome assembly GCF_900497805.2 of Vombatus ursinus. NCBI lineage: Eukaryota > Metazoa > Chordata > Mammalia > Diprotodontia > Vombatidae > Vombatus > Vombatus ursinus. Next base: position 230,535 of record NW_020954672.1, read on the forward strand.
GGAAAAGTATTCTGGCAGCTATGTCCAGGTTGGAAAGGTGAAGGCAAACAGTTTAGTGAAACACTCTAGCCAAGAAATGAGCCATTTCACATCACAGTGGTGTGACCCTAAGGTGAAAGGAGCTGAGAGTTTGGGAGATTTGGTATGGGGCTTTTTCAACTACATGCATTAGCTATGGTCTATACCTATCAGAATGACTTGTTTTGCTTGACCAACTAGTGGTGGCCCCTTTACAGAATATACAAAGGGAGGAAGAGGCCATCTCATTTCCTAGGCAAGGAACACTGGTGTTCTATCTTGAATCCTAAGGGCCATACCTACTGCTTCCTCCATCTTGTGTAGGGTCTTCTCCATTTCTTCTCGAACATCCTGATGTTTCTGACCAGCATACTCAACTGGATGTGTCTCAAAGTAGTGGTCCCGAAACGAATAGAGCTGGTCCACCAGTTCCTAAAAAAGTATAGGGATGGTGCTATCATTTGAAAGGAACAAAAAGCAGAGGAATCTGAGATTGGCTGGTCACAGAAAGCAATCTTTAACTCAGAAACATCAACTCCCTAATACCCTTCGGGGTCAGGACAACAGGACTGGGATACCGGAGTGCCATAGATCATAACACAAAGCAGCTGGGGTTTCAGGCTCATATTTCAAGAGTGCTCTGCTCCAGTCTCCATAAAAAAAAAAAAATATGTAAATGTCAAATAACATTTCTCTCTCCCTTACCAATAATCTGTTGATATGTTATTGTCTTGAGGATCGGGACCTCAATCACAAACTAGCCTGTTCCACTATTTCTGGCTAGGGCCTGAAACTGAGGCACACAGAAACACGTAATTTTTGTGATATACACACTAGGGCATTTTTTCTGGCATCAGTTAAGAAGAATAGGCAGTCTCTAGGGGTCCATTCCACCCCCAAGAAGTATATAAAAACAAAAACAACCTTTTCCCAGCTTTCTAACCTATGATAGATATATCAACTTATTCCTTTCTTCTTCTATCGGCCTTCTATTTCTGTGCTTTACATACGCCCCTTTTTCTGTCTACCCTCTACGAGGTTACTTTGGAATATCCAGTACAAATGAAATTCATTATTAGGAGCATTCTTTGAGCACCACAGTTACCCCCAATCTCCAACCTATCTCCTCCTGAGGTGCCCTAATTAACAGGGATCTTTGGATCTTAGATTTAGACCTGGACGGAATCTTGGAGATTACCTGGTCCAACTAGAGAAAAGTGAGGCCCAAAAGGTCTAAATGATCCAAGGCCTTCCAGGTAAAAAGCAGCAGACCCTGGATTTGAACCCAAATCCTCAGATTCCTAAACCAACATTCTTTTCACTATACCATGCTGCCCACTATATTTTAAAATCACTCTGAAGTAAAAAATAAAGTTGAACCAAGTTCCTTGGGAAAAGTTAACCAGATATGGTTACAACTGGTACTGCTTCAACCTGATTTAGCTGCTAATTTTCACAAATGTTAGAAATATGGTAGTAAATGCCTTCAAAAGACTAGAAATGAGCTATAATGTAGGTCTAGCATTTAAGCTTTAACTGCCTTAAACCATAAGGAACTGAGTTTCTGAGCCTAAGGGATTATGTCAGATCACTATGGATAATGTACGCTAAAGCAAAACTAAACTAACGGGTACAACTCACATGCACCTGCCTTAGGAGGCTAGTTGTCTCGGCCTCTTGTAGTTCTAGGGACTTCTGTACAGCAAAGTTCAGACGTAAGGACTAGACGACTCCCCCTCGCCCCCATAAAAAAAAAAAAGAGGCATGAGAGAAGTACAAAACTGTCTCTATTGTTGCCAGCTCCAAAGCTGAAGGCAGAGGGAGTGCGGGGGAATGGGGGAAGGGAGCCAAAACAGCCTTACAACAAGTGCTTGGTAGGTGGACTTGCTAAAATGGGGAGGTGGGAGAAACTGTACTCTGGGAGAGAAGAAATCCAATGAGTTGGAGAGAAACGAAACCACAGCCCTGCCTGAAAAATGTAAGGGAAAGTTTGCTAGTAAATCTCCCTACCATGCCCCTTCCACCAGAGTACTAAGTGTAAATGCCCTGGGCGTAGCAGGGGGCGCCCGGGTGCCTGCTGAGCATCCTGGCAGCAAAACCCGCCCCGCCCCCGGCCGCCGCAGCTACTAATACATAAACGCGACCCCCACTCCACCCCCTCCCTAACCCAGGAAGCTTCGCAGCCCAGCCCACCCCCAATCCCGGGCCAGGACGCTTCCCCCCAGGAACGGCCCCCCACTCGGGAAAGAGTTTGTAGAGTAACTGCACCCCGCATCCACCCGGCAGCATGGCTGGGCGCGCGGAATCACTGCCAACAAACCACCCCAGCCTAAGCGTTTTCGCCCCCGGGCCCTACTTGCAAGAGCTGCACGGGCTGCTTGGCTTCCTCCTCTTCTTCAGCCATCGTTCCTCCGGCTACAACCCTCGCCTCCCCCAGCGCTACAACCACAGAGAAACAGGAACTCTCGCGGAGCCACAGTGACATCTAGAGGAGTGGAGGCTCCCCTGCTCACGTGGCGCCGTGCCTGACGGACGCCCACGGGGTCTGTCTGTCCGTCTGCATCTCCGTGCCCCAGCAACTTTCTGCAAACGAAACCACGAGGGGGAGGCAAGTTGGTGTTGGGATGCATATTTTCACGTGCATATTTTTGTGTAGATCCATATTCCGTAAACATGTATGCATTGTACAACATAGAGCTGTGGCCCAAATCATATAGCCACCGTGTTCTCAAGTCTCATTTTAACTGCAGGCCAGCCCATTCCCGAGCAGGGACAAAAGAAGCAGCATTCAGGGGAGTCAGGAAGACCTCTTGTTCCAGGCTTGTATGGGGCACATTCATTCTATGGTAGCTGTGTGAGCCTGAGGCAAGTCACTTAACTTCTCCGGACCCCCAGGCACTGGGGCTATAGTTTGCAGATGAGAAGTGTGCCATTCTACAGTGGTGGAGATTTCCACATTAAAAGCTCTCTACCCTTATGAAACCAAAAGCTATCACCCACCTTCTTGGCAACCTTTTTTACTTCTTTGAATTACAACAAAACCTGAAAGTTATCTTATAAAGGCCTTTTGGTGCTCAAATGTGTAAAATGAGATGTTCATTTACACCCTCTCTGCCCCACCATCAAATAAAAACATCCCAGATTTATTTTATGTACATCAACATTTCATTATGCTATTTTTACATCAAGTACATTCGGATCTGGCATTTAGGGAGCACTTAGCAGTGCCTGGCACATAGTAGGCACTTAAATGTTTTTTGATTGATAAAGCCAGGGTTGTTGTTAGGTACAAATGAGGCTTTGCTGACCTCAAAACACTATATAATGTCAGTTATTCTTTTATTTGTATTACTAAAACACCAAGAAAAATTTCACTATTCTTTTTCCTAATCTACAAAAAAAAAAATCATAAAATTAGAGAGGAAAACAACTAGAAGCCAGTTAGTTTAATCCACTTATTTTACAGATAAGGAAATTAAAGCACAGAGCATCCCAAAGTCACAAAACTAAATGAGAACCTACATGTCCTAATTCCTTAACCAGTGCTTTTTCAACATATACTAGATATCTTCCTAAAGCTCCAAAATCACAGTCTGTCCTTTAAACAGATAACTATTTAATTTTTACTTGTTGTGGAAAGAGTTAAAAATGTTCAGTCTCTGACAAGAGCATACAGGAAACTATTCTTCAAAAGGCATTTTAATGTCATCTGTAAAATGAATTATATGTTGATTATAGCTAGCATTTATATAAAGCACTGTATGTATGAATTATATATATTTGTGTGTACATATTGATGTTCACAACAGCCCTATAAGGGAGGTGCTATTATAATATATGATTTATATAAATTTGTATATAAGGTTAGGCAAACTTTCTACAGTATATATGTACACATATACACATATATATGTGTGTATGTATGTGTATGTCTCTGATAAAGCAAACTGAGACAATAAATGATAAGGTAAAAATATTTTCATGTTTCATATTGAAATGGATACTTAAGAGCCAACTTAAAGAAATAATAATCGTTATCAGTCTGACTAGTTTTAAATTGAAATACAGACTTGACAAATGCCAATGCAATAAGATGTTCACTTACATATTCCCAAATGAATACACTTCTAATACATGCTGACACAGTGACACACAAATATAAACATATCAAGAGATACACATAAATACAGAAATATATCAAAAGCATCTAATCATAGATTCATATGTATTTCTCAAGTTAAATATATACATAAATATGATAACAAAGATGCAAGTGTAAAATAAAATGCACACACATAAATACCAGAATCTACATACTCAGATAACTATATATACACATTTAAAGAAGTCACAATGATCACATATCTAAACACAGATATTCCCATGTTTAAGACTTTATGGATATAACAATATGTGGCCATACAAGCCAGATAGTTACAATAAGCTAAATGTTGTTCTAAATGCCAACACATCACCACATTTGTCTGAATACTACTGATCACAAATATGCAACAGTTCACAAACTGAGTTTAATAAAACAGTGCATTCATTATTCAAAATAACATTGGCAAAAGAAAAGAATCCAAAGCCAACTTTCTTCCTCATAAGTTTCTCACAGCAAGCAGCAAACTCTGTAGAACTAATAGCACAAGGAAACTGATAACCTCACAAATGAGCAACAATACTTGCCACAAGAATGGCTTCACCCTAACTAGGATCCATTTACTGTTAGAAACCATCAGAGAAGAGCAAGAAAGCAAACTAGATTCTTAGTGAATTCAACTTTGAAAAAATGAGGCACAGTAGGCAGGCATAGTTATGATAAATGATAAATTCCCCTCTTTCTCACTTTGCCCTCTGTTTCCAAGATGGGCTACATTCTTTTCACTTTAAAGGTTCTGCTACCACCTGGCTGTGGCACTGCTTCATGGCTGGGAGAAGCAAAACTGAAAAAGTTATTGCTAGGTTCAGCTGCTGTGGGAGAGCCCACAAAAAATGGTCTGAACTGGAAGTCTCCATCTCCACTGCCCCAGTTCCGAACTGGTGTCATATCCACAGGAAACTTGGAAGTATTCCCTGGAGAAAAAGAAAGAACAGAATTTAGATACCTATTTTCTTGAAGATCTATTTATACAGATAATGGGCACTGTTGACTGAAACTCAATCCTCTGAGAAGAAAAATATAATCCTGAGAGTGATAACAGAAAGTCTGTAATTACCTCCAATGTGCCTGACACACATTTCTGTTCAATTATTCACTCATAGCTAGCCTCTGATTCCATATCAAAAGTAGTCTGGAAAAGTAAAGACATGGATTTGTGGTAGAACTAGAATGTGCTTATGATTATCACAGAATTACAGAGTTAAAAGAGAACCCTTACAACATTCACCTTTTTTCCCCTTGATAGTAAGTATTTAATATATTTTAAAAATCAAATAACTCATTCTTCTTAGATGATTCAGGTTTTTATGGTGCTTAGTAATATTCTGAGCATCAACCCTCAATGTACAATTCTCTGTAGATGACTAAGGAGACTGAGCTGAAATATACTGCTCACAAGCCATCCTATACAAGTGTTTGTTTTGTTTTAAATATCTGATATAATGTTATTTCTACCATGTACTCCTTTCAGAAAAAATGAAGTCACTTCTTTAAGTGACACAAGGGTGAAGGATATAGTATTATAAGGCATCAAAGTGATGTGTGAAAAGAAGGAAGAGAGAAGAGGAAGCTCTAAGCAAATGGATTCAAATTTTTGGTGAAGTATGAGGCAAGGTACTCAGCTGAAAGCATGGAAAGAAGGGTGGTCATGGGAGGTTTGAGGAAGGATAAAAAGGTTTGCAATAGTTTTAGCTTACAAGTTTTAGCCTGTACAAGTTAAATATTAACTTTTGTCACTCTAAATGTGAAATATTTGTCCAGTGTCCAATGATACATTCTATTGTCACAGCAACATTGACATTCTCATTATAAGTAAAACCAAAAGACAAAAAGAAATTGAAGGTAGGGGCAGCTAGATGGCATAGTGGATAGAGCACCAGTTCTGGAGTCAGGAGGACCTGAGTTCAAATTTGATCTCAGACACATGATACTCACTAGCTGTGTGACCCTAGACAAGTCACTTAACCCCAATTGCCTTGCAAAAAAAAAAAAAGAAAAGAAATTGAAGCTAAATGGAAGGATGGCATACACCTTTGGAGAGGAAAAGAAGGAAATTAGTAGAATTGACTTTACCATATATAAAAAGGTAATGTGAGATATTTCATGCAACATTTTCATGTAACATGTAACATTCATGTAGTCTATTTTCTCTTGCAGTGCTCATGACAAGCATAAGTAAAAAAAAATTACCATGAAGATAATCGTAGCTTATACCCTAACAACTGTTGTAGAGAGTGAACAGATAAAGAAATTCTACAAAGAACCTGAAAAATCTTCTAAATTAAATCATGTTAATATTTAGTGACTTCAGTGCAAAGATGAGCATGGGAAAGATAGAGAAAAATACAATGGAAAATATGGTTCTAATTTCAGAAACAAAAGAAACTAACAGTTTGTAAACTACACAGAAACCTCATGCCTAGACATATTTTATTCAAGAGCAGAGTTTGAAGGGGCTAGACATGGTAAGTACCAAATAACATTACCAAAACACAATGACATTCACTATATCTAAAAAGAGAGGATAACAACTTGTTGCCAATGTAAGAATCATTTCTGTACTAGCTGCCTATGTACAGTTAGACCATTGACTTACTAGAACAAAAACCAAAATGAAAATCAAGAATAAAAATGGGAAGAAAAGAAGGCATAAAACTAGAATCATTTCAATCTATACAACTTTTTAAAGCTACTGACACTGAAAAATGGGAAATATTACACCAAAATGACTGCCACCATATCTTATGAAAGTTTAACCAATGTAAAGAAATTGCCTCTGAGGAACAGCCAAATGAAACTAGAAACCAACTCAACTAACAAAAATTTGATCTCCTTGCTAAATAGAGAAAGAGAGCAGCAAAAGACAACTCCATTTTAACTATAAAATCATTTAAACTCTTATGAAAGAGGATGGCAGAAGATTATAAGCAGTCTGACCTTATAAACCAGTGGGAAGAAGTGATAGAAAACTCAGCATGAGAACTAATTAAACCATATTATCCTAAGAGTATTTAAAAATGAAACCAGGAGAAACAACAAACAGGTATAAAATGGAGAAGCTCTGTCAAGATTTCTACAACAAACTCTTCTCTCCATTAATGTTAGTAAAGCCATCATATTTGTATAGACAATTCTTGCTTTATGTAAATTCACATTACACAAATTTGACTTTACATAAAGAATTCTAAATGAAATTTCAGCCAACCACCAGTGATAAAGGATAGATACAGTGGGTGGGGAAGGAGTAATATATTGCACACCTACGTTAACTTTACTGGACAGTACTGTATATATTTATTAATTAACTTTACCTTTTATTTCATAATTCTACTTATTATCATGGTACGACATTTAATATGTCTGCATTTGAGTACATTTTATGACTTGTATGAAAGTATTATTTTACGTGTACCTTTGTTATATAGGCTAAATGAAGTGGGTGAGTAGGGACAAATTCTAACCCTAACCCTAAATCCGACACTGACGCCATCTCTGACTCTAACTGTAACCTTAATCCTAACCCTCTGGCTCCAATTCTAACCCTAAATTTGCCTTGTTCGCATTATGTAAAAATTGCTTTACACAGAGGTCTGGGAACAACATCCTAGTAAAGCAAGAATCATCTGTACTCTAAACACCACAACTGCCAATGTATTTTATAAGGAATTAAAAATGACATTAAAGAAAACAAAAATGAGAAAATGAAGATCAGATAGGCCAAACCCAAATATTCTCAGAAGTGGGCCATGCTAGAAGTAATACAATTAAAGCAAGGATTCTCAAGACATCTGAAAGAGGAAAAGAAAACAGAAAAAAATATCATAGATTTAACAGCTTCCCCCAAAAAATGAAATGACAATTCACATTCCATATACTAGAGTGGTTCTCAAGTGATATCAGGACACCTAGAGGGAAAGCCTTAAAGACATTAGGTAAACCCCATTTGGAGGATTTAAAAGAGGACACAGACAAAGATGAGAAGGTATGAATGGAGATCTGCACCACTGAAGGAAATAACCACACTCATAAGAATTCAGATCCATTGAAGTACTGTAAAATATTAGGCTAATTGTACGTATATAGGAGACTGGTCACTAAGCCCGGTCCTCAAAAATATACACAGAGTACCACTGCTGCAATTTCCCACAAGGAAGAGGCTGGAGACATTTCTTCTGGGAGACTTGTGACGATGTGTAATAGAAATGCCTTGGAAGAAACTTTAAAGAATAAGAAGACATTCTGTAACTGGTTCCTGCCATTAACCACATAGAGAAGCCTCTTGATTGACTGTGGCTGTAGATACAGAACTGGGGAGGCATTCAAAAGGCATTGGACAAGTCCTTCCTCTCTTGATCTAACCTCTCTTCAGCTGGCTTCTTCCAGCTGTCAGTGCTCCAGTGAAAGATAACAACACTATAAGGTGAGAGGCTTTGGGCCCTCCCCATCTAAGACTGACATATGGTGCCATGAATATGGGTCTTAGTTCTTTGCCTCAATGCTTGATCACTTGTTGGAGGCTATACCTTGTGAATTCTGAAAGATCAGGAGATCAAGCTACCCAAGATCCAGGAGTCAAAATCTATACTAAGTTTTTCAGCCGTCCCAGCACTGATGTCCTGAGAAGTAAAGAGTAATCTTTGGAACCCGGTCCAGCAGTAGTTGAGAGGAACTCTCAGCAAGCAGTGATATCACACTTGGATATGAACTCAGTGGGACCAAAAGGAAAGTATGCCCCTCAGGGTGTTGAGGGAAATTGTATATACTTCTGTTCTTGCCACATCTTTGAAGTAAATAGCCCTTTGTAAAAGCTAATTGATGTTGATTGGTTAAATGGAAATAGGGCACTAGTCATTGGTGGCTAATAGTGTGGGGCTTGAGTTGAGTATTAGAGAAGAGGCCATCCTAACCCTTACAACCCTAATAGAGGAAATGTAGCCAGACTTAATCTGGGAAAGTGAGGCCAGATATACATATACTTTTACATACATATATACATAGTCTACATATACATATTATCAATATACATAGTACTTTTCCTTAAGTATGTAATGCAATTGTTGCCACACAGCTAGCTGGAGCTGTTCAATAAATTATACTGCCTACTTCAGAGAAAGCTATATTTAAGTAAAATATGAAAGGTTTCTTAATATTCATGAACCAAACACTACCCACTACTCAAAAGAAATCTGACCAGCAACAGAAATGAATTCTTATAACCTAGCCTCTCTAGCCTCTCTCTCTCCCTCTCTCTCTCCATACAAACATACATACATGCATACATATATATGTATATATATATGTGCATGTATACTATAGCAAAGATCTATCAGACAGTACCACTTCAAGACTAATATATTATGAGTAAAATACAAGAAGAGACCTGAGTTCTACTTCTAGTTCTATTGGTAAAATTCCTAGAAAGAGGAAAGTACAATTATAGTGTCAATTACATTGGCTGTTTTATCATGAAGACAGTAAAATGACCTACTTGTCCATCTTATATAACTTCTGGCTTAAAGGATAAGCATTGCTTATGATCTCACCCTGTCCTTACCTGTTGGGAAACCAAAAGCAGCTGGCTGAGAGATCATGGATGGCTCCAGAACCCCTTCCTGGTTAGCAAAGGCAATGTTTCGTAATCTAAGGCTATCATAGAGACTCTGAAGTTTCTGATATTGGCGATTGCGCTCCATGAGTTTCTCAGAGATGTCACTGAACTTTTTCTTGTACTCCTCCAACACTTTCTTCATAGAGGTGACTTCCCCTTTCATAGAAGTCAACTCCACATTCTTACTCTGGATCTGCTGAGTATATACTTTCTCCATCTGTTTCAGATGGCCCTCAGCCTTGCTGAAATTATATTCTTGATAAAGACGCTCTTGATGGACCTATTCAGAATGATAAAAGGAAAAATATTAAAGTAAAGAATGAAAATTTTACCATCTTTAGTATGTTATAAAAGTTTGCAGAAGTGACAGAGAAATAAATGAATGCACAAAGGAAAGAAAGATATCAAGATAATAACTTTTAACTTCCAGAACTAAGTTAAGGCATGGTTTATTCTTTCAATAAGTCTAACCTTGGCCAATGTCATATTTTTCCCTAGTTGTTGCTTTTTGAAAAAGCAGATGGTCCTATTTTTCTTTGAAATTTTTTTCATTGATAATGTATTTCAATGCAAACCCCTAGAATACTTCTAGTTGCTTCCAGTTGAATCCCCCTCAACGTGCAATCCCTGAAAAAAGTTAAGTAAAACAACCAAAAAGGTAATAGCAATTGATAGTATCAATGAGTTAGTATCAATGTTCTCCAGTGTTTTCCATCTGAGTTATGTTGCCATTCAAAGTTGTCTTTATTTACTTGTTATAGGAATTGTGTGTATTGTTCTTTTGGTTCTGCTTTTTTCATTCTGTATCACTTCATACTAATCTTTCTCTACTTCTATGAACTCTTTATAGTCATCATCTCTTATCGTACAGGATTAGTCCATTAAATTCAAATGCCTCAATTTGTTCAGACAGTCTTCAATTCCTAGATATGGAATTTATTACTAATTTTTTAGTAGTAAAAATTGAATTATTAGGAATACTTCATACAGATAAATCTTTTCTTGTCAATAACCTTGTTGGGGTATAAACTCAATAATAGGATCTCAGGGTTAAAGGGCATGACAATTTTCTAACTTTTCTTGCATGATTCCATAATCTTTTTGGAAATGGTCAGGTCAATTCACAGTTCTACCAGCAATGAATTAGTGCAATTATTTTTGTAGCTCCAGTAACAACGAATTTTGCTATCCTTGCCAATCTAATATATGGAGTAATACTTCAGAACTGATTCAATTTGCATTTCTCTCATTAATAACAATCCTGAGCATTTTAAATAGGATTATTTTTTGTTTGTTTTCCTTCTTTGTTCATATTCATTAATCACTTACTTATTGGGAAATGATATTTAATCTTATATGTGCCAATTCTACATGTAAGACTTTTATCACAGATATTTATATAAAGATCTTTTCCTAGTCCTTATATTTTCTTATCACTAATGAATTCATTTATTTGTACAAAAGCTTTTTATTTTTATAGAAAAATAATTTATTTAGTCTTTTGTATAATTTTCTATGTTTTGGTTGGCTACAAATTCATCTCCAAGCCTCAGTTATGAGAGATATCACCTTCCATTCTCTTCTCACCTTTTAATAGTGACTTTTTATATTTAGTTCATTTATTCATTTTGAATATATTAAGTCAAAGGGTATAAAACATGAATATGACATCAGCAAAAGATTATACTTGCTTTTTTGTGAATCAAATTAGCTAAGTATGGAGATATTCATCATCAATGAGTAGGCTAGTTGCTTAATGATGAATTCTTTGGCCATGGCAACACATGAAATAAAGAAAAAAACAAAATAGCCCTCAGTCCTATATGGCCCCTTACCCTTCTTCTGCAGTGAATGATGCAGAAAAGAGGGTCAATATTGCTAAGAATCACAGAGTTTTTAGACTATCTAAAATATTAGCTTCACTATTAGTGGAGTTTTGAGATCTTTGTGCAGAAACCAATGAATGGGCTGAGTACTAAAAGAAGTGAATACATCAGCAATGACATTTTTACCATAAATGAAATCTGAAGACAAAAGTAAATTGCAGCTAAATGGAAAGATAGTTCAACAAGTTCTCCTTGGAGAAGCCAATGAAGGAACTGACAGAGTTTATGTTATCTATGCAAAGGCAAGAAGAAACATTTCATAGGACACTTGGTCATTTTGTCTTGCAGTATTCATAAGCATAAGCAAAAAGACCATCGGGAAGATAATAGTTTATGCACCAAAATCTATTGCACAGAACAAGAAGGGAGATAAATTCTCAAACAGACTTATTAAGACCTTCCAAACTAAATGAACATAGTCTTTCATACATAATAACCTTAATGGAAAAGTGGGGCATGGAGAAGATGGAGAAGAATATGGTCAAAAGTAAGAAACACAAAAGCCCAAAAGCATAGATATTACATATTATACATATTATATTGTGCCTATATATTGGTGAATATTTTCTTCAAGAAGAAAATTATTAACTTCTGGACATAGTAAAAACACCTAATTAAATCACCATAAACAATGAAAGTGACTATATTCTAACAGGAAATGACTAGTTAACATATGCAGGAGTAATTTCCAAATCAGCTGCCTATGTATATAATCAGACCACTGACATGTTAGAACAAACATCAAAATCAATGTCAAATTAGAAGAATGAAAATAAGACAATATGGTATGCAATTGAGGTAATTCTAAAATGTTTCGTTTAAAAAAAACTGTTGAAGCTGAAAAGTGGGAATATATAAAGAGATATCTAAATAGACTAACAATTTCCTAAAGCAGTTCATCAGCTCATGCTAGTGATCTATCTAGATCTATCACTAGAAGAGGCCTCAAAGCACAACTAGACCAATCCCTTCATTTTAGAGATGAAAAATTTGATTTCCTTGCCAAGCAGAGAGCTATATCAGTAAAGGATAACACTTAGTTTAGAGTAAAAACTTGTTTGTAAAATCTTGCAGAAAAAAAAAATCTCAAGAAGACAGGAAAAAATTATGAGCAATACCATCTTATAAAACAATAAGAAACAATAGTGGGAAACTTTAGTTTATAGAAAGCTTGGAATAAAAACCAATTAAACCAAATCATCTTCTAAAACACTAACAGATCAAATTAGAAGGATGAACACAAACAAATCGAAAAGATATGTTAATATTTCCACAACAAACCACCTTCTCCATAAATGACAGTTGGACCTCCACATTTTGTACACTAACATTTCAGTCCCCAAAGGATTTTATGAAGAAATAGAAATGGCCCTAAAGAAAACCAAGATCGGAAAAGGAACTGGTCAAAAGTATATACAAAGGAGGTCTAAGCTGGAAGCAACAGAATTTTCAGGATGTTGAAGTATAGATTCTCAAGATATCTGACAAAAAGGAAGATACTAAATGATTAGGAAAAAACATGGGCCTCATAACTAAAAAAAGGCAATCAAGAAAATATTCAAAGCTACCAAGGCAAAGACCATTCTTATTTCTATATTTCTCATCATCAAATATTTAAATTTTTTAATCTCATTCAATAATTATATTTTTCCAAGATAAAGTATGCTCAGTTTTACAGGATAGGCATTGATTGAAAGCCAAGCTTTCTAGCTTTTTAGCATATTTCATGCTATTCTTTTCCTTCATTCCTTGTCCTTACTGAAGTTACATAATTCTGTGTGTGTGTGTGTGTGTGTGTCTGTGTCTGTGTGTGTGTGTGTGTGTCTGTGTGTAAACTGTTTCCTCCTAGCTGCTTATAAGACTCTCTCCTTACATATAAAGCTCCACAACTTGACAACTACTTCCCTGGCTGAGGCGAACTTTGATTTCAAAAGGATGTTGACAGAAAAGAACCCTGTAGATTTACACTTTGTCCTCCGTTTCCACTATTTTGAGTAAATAGCAATAATTTATTGGGAGATGGTATTTAGGTGAGTAGCAGTATGCTATAGCTCATGGAGAACAAGCCTCTCTTCTGTGAAGTTTGGATTCCATCAAAAGGCTACACTCGAGGACCTAGAGGGCCATGTGGCCTCGAGACCAAAGGTTTCCCACCCCTTCATCTAAGCCAAAAGGATGTGGTTCTAAGCCCCAATAAGGTCACATAAAGTAACCCTGGGCAAGTCACTTAACTTCTCATTGTTCATAAACACTATAAAAAGGTGCCAACCTTTATTAGTAAAATGAATTTCCTCACCTAGGATTTCCCTTTAACAAATGAAATCACAGATTCATTCCTTATGGTATTCAAACTGTATTTTTCTGTGAGAGCAATAATTCTAAGATTTCATCTCTATTTCCAGCTTTTTTTGGGTGGGGCAGGGGGAGATGACTTGCCCAGGGTTACATAGCTAGTGTCTGAAGCTGGATTTGAACTCAGGTCCTCCGGACTCCAGGGTCTGTGTTCTATCCACTGTGCCACCTAGCTGCTCTTTTTTGTTTTTTAAAGAAATCTTATCTCCCCATCCTTGCATTTTTTAATTTTGCTCTGATATTTGTTCTTCTACCTCGGCCTTTTTTTTTTGTCTGTTCTTCTTGAATCATTCTACTCCTACTATTGGGTTTGCCTGCCTCAAGTCTCTCCCCATTCCAGTCCATTCTCCATTCAGCCACAAAAATGATTTTCCTAAAATGCAAGTCTGATCATGTCATCACCCTACTTAATAAATTCCAGTGGCTTGCTATTGCCTTCAGAGCAAATAACAAAATGCTCTGTTGGGCTTTCAAAGCCCTTCATAACCTAGCCTTCTCCTACCTTTCTAATCTTCTTACACCTCACTCCACAAGGTGTACTCTTCTATCCAGTGGCACTGGCCTCCTGACTGTTCCACAAATAAGCTACTCCATCTCTCAGCTCCAGGTATTTTCTCTGACTATCCCCTATGCCAGGAACACTCTTCTTCCTCTCCACTGACTGCGGACCTCTCTAGCTTCCTTTAAATCTCAACTAAAATCATACCTTTTACAGGAAGCCCTCCCTAATTTCTCTTTATTCCAATACTTTCCCTCTGTTAATTATTTCCTTTTTATCCTATGTATAGCTAGCTTTGTATATATCTGCTTACATGTTGTCTCTTCCATTAGATTCCATGGTAAATGGATGATAGTAGGGACTCTTTTTTGCCTCTTATTCCTCTTATTATTATTATTATTCTTATTATTCCTCTTTGCCTCTTATTATATTCCCTAGTGCTTAGCACAGTGCCAAGCACATAGTAGGCATTGAATAAATGTTTATTGAATTGAATTAAATCAAAAAATCCACTGATTTATTGAGATTTTCCATTGTCTTTTCTACTTTGTGATTTATTATGTTCATCTTTTCCAATTCTTTGATTAGTGGTCCTATTTCCTGTCTTATACAGAGATGCCAGCTCTTCCTTTGTATCTCTTATTGTGATTCTAAACTGCTCTGAAGTTTCCTTTACTCTGTCCATTAACTCTTCTAGAGGTGAAACTGTTGCTCTATCCTTCTGGAAATTTCTCCTTGCCTTCTTTTACTACATAGTATTTATTCATTTTTTGCTTACTTATTTCTTCTCTTTTTGCTGTTAATTTTCCTCCTAGGTTCTCTCTATAAGGGTTTCTTTCTTTTCCTCTGTTTTAACTGTTGTTATTCCTTTACTGTATTTAGTAGTAGTTTTGTTTTTGCTTTGAGCTAGTGTAGAAGAGCGAGACTTAGAGACTACTCATTCTACTATCTCGGAATAATTAAGCTTTCCTTTTCTGTGGCAAGTTCATAGAAACCAGGTTTGTACTTGGATAACTCTTAAATATTTCAGCACCACTCAAAGGCATTCTCTCCTTTTTGTGGTTGTTGTTGATGTTCAATCATGTCCCACTCTTTGTGGCCCCACTTGTGGTTTTCTTGAAAAAAGATAATGAAATGGTTTGCCATTTCCTTCTCCAGCTCATTTGACAGATGAGGAAACTGAGGCAAACAGGATTAAGTGACTTGCCCAGGTTCACACAGTAAATATCTGAGGGCAGAATGGAACTCACAAAGACGAGTCTTCCTGACTCAAGGCCCAGTACTCTATCCACTGTGCCACCTAGTTGTCCTGCTCTTGTCACTGTTCCATTTATTTAATGCTGCCTAGTACTTATATCTACAATAAACTTGCTGCTATTATCAATTTTCCACCAATATCCAGTGCTAGATATACACAATCAGGGAGACCACCTCTACAGTTGAGACTTTGTCCTATAGTGATCTGCTTTAAGATGCAGTTCCAGAAAACTGCTGCATCTAAAGTAGGAACTGCTTGACATGAGAAGTAGTAATGGTCATGTTACTGTCTTTTTGTGTGCCTTAGCATTCCTTTTGTAAAAATGCAGTTACACTGTTACCTAACTTACAGGATCTATCATGATTTCTGATCACAGTTCTTCAATCAAGATTAACTTAATTTGCTTACATTTCACAATTCAACAATGTGGAATCACAGATCCAAGGAGCTTTATTATAACTGCTAAATAATGTAATTAGGCCATTTTTTCTTATTGATCCTCTTTTATCGTTGAAGAATCTTTGTCCTACCATTATTCTAATTTTTAAAATCACAGGGTAAATACCTGACTCTTTTATATTTCATATTTATTATTACATTTTTACCAGATTTCATTAACCCTTACTAAGAAAATAAGTAATACATTATTCCTTTTCAATTACATTATACCAGTATATGATAGTGATGTTATTTCATACTGTTATGAAATGTGCAAACATCATCATAAACGCAACTTCAGGATAGTTTTAATCCAAATACATATATAGTACCTAATGACATGTTCAAAAATCTATAGTAGCATTTCAAAATAAAAAATTAGAGTCCTCAAAAAGTTTATGATTTAAGCAAATAAGAAGAAACACATACATAACCAAATAAGAAGAAACACATACATTAGCAAACAGCAAAGTGCCCACAGATAGTTCAAGGTATAATCTCTATAAAAGTGGAGTAACAGCCACAATTTACCTGATATGTCCAGAAGGCCAGTGCTCGGGAGCTAATATCCAAAACAATTTCTGGTCTCAACCCTGCCAACACCATGGCTTTGTATTCCTCTGTGGGACTGAGCTCGGTACGAACAATGTCTAGCTTACCAGAAAGGGTGCTATTGCAGGCAGGGCAGACAGCTGGAGACCGACTGAACTCACCACTGCCATGCTGATCACAGAAGATATGTGAGCAAGCAGTTACCCATGCATAGCCAGAAAGCCTGATGCGACACTTTCGATAATTACAGAGCAACATGTCTTCACATATGGACATATTTCAGTAAACAATGAGTCTCTTAGGCTCCAAAATGCTGAAGGGAATTCTAAGGAAGAATCAAATGAGATATGCAGTTAAATTTTAAAGTCAGGAAAATGGAAGAATGAATAAGACAACAAGCCCACTTGCCACATTTTGGGCAGTCAACATTAATTGACTTTCCTTTACAGACAGTACCTCCCTCAGCAAAATCTTATAATGGAAAGCACATTGAAATGAAAGATAAGAGACTGAGTGCTGCCACTAATTACCCATATGTTTTTTAATGTCTAACAGTCCTGGTCTCAGTTTCATCTATAAAATATGCACTAGAAGATTTCAGCTCCCTTCCATTTCTGTTGTTCTATGATTTTATCACAGAAAAATAGATTTAGAGCTTGAAGGAACCTTAGGGACTATCTAATTTTCATTAATCCCCAATTTTTTAAATGAGGAAACTAAGACCCAGACACGTTAAGTAATTTGCCCAGGGCCACACAAGTAGTAAGTAGCAGAAGTGGGATTCCAACCCAGGTACTCTGACAAATCCAAAACTATTCTTTTTATTTTTTTGAGTGGTTGAGTGGCACAATAAAGAGCTGGGCCTAGTGTCAAGAAGACCAGAGTTCAAATCCTGCCTCAGACACTTACTTGGCCCTAGACAAATCATTTATCCACTGCCTCAATTTCCCCAGCTCTATCTAACATGAGGACAATAATGAGGATTGAAGTTGCTATTCTGCACGGTGCCTGGAACACAGCTAGCACTTAAGAAATGCCTGTTCCCTTCCCTTTCCCCTATATCATACTGCCATGAGAAATAAATAATTTTATCCAGGGGACACACACAAACTGGGCCCAGAGACTACACTGATGTTTAATAGCAAAATTGAAAGTAGAGTTGCTGGTTTTTGACTGACATGGCTGGTAATTTATCCTAAAGCTAGATACTACTTAGTCACAGCCTAATTCTCTTAGTTTTTATATGGCAATCCAAGTTAGGACTAGATACTCAACCCCCATCCACATTACTAGCTGCCAACACCATACTGACTTAAATGAGATGGGTTTGTTTTTTTGGTTTTCTTGTTTTTTAAGAAATTGATAGATTTTGCCAAAAATCATGCTTGGTTTTAAGTTGCAGACAACAAGCATGTCCTCCCATGCAAAGGACCTCACCATCTGGCAGAGTCCCATGGGAGCTACTGGGACATGCCCTACCGACTGGGTCACTGTAAGTAGGCAGCTCAGTTTTCAATTCAATTCATAAAACATAGCAGTGTGGTAGGGCCAGAAGACCTGGGTTCAATCAAATCCACCTTTCATGCTCACTACCTGGAAGACCCGGAGCAAGTCAGAGTTTCCTCACCTGTAAGCAGTGGGGAGGGAGGGGCTGGGGTGAGAGGAGAAGGCTGTTGGGCTGGGCCTCTAAAGTCCCTTCCAATTCCAAATCTGTGATCCTGTGACTGACCTCAGATTCTTCATCTGTAAAAAGACGGAGTTGGCTTGAAAGGCCGCAGAGGTTCCTTCCAGCTCTAGAACTAGAATCTCATTTAGTTTTTATGAAAAGCCTACATGGCGCCAGGCCCATAAGTCGTGTGGGAGCAGGTGAGGGTGGGGGGACTGAGGTAAAAAGCTCGCTAGGCCTCCGCCAGCGGCTTCGAGGCGGGGGCGAGGAATGCAGGAAATGGGGGGTGGGGGTGGGGGGTGGAGGGAATCTTCCCTGAGATTTTCCACCTGGGGGAGGAGCGATTTCCAGGACCAAGCAGGATTCTGAGGCCCGGGGAGGGGGCGGGATTTGATTGAGGGTGGGAGGGTTTTGAACTTGGGCTCCAGCACTGATGGCAACTTCGAACCACCAAAAAGAAAAAATTAAGACTTTACTTGAGCCCGCCAGTAAGAGAAAGCGCGGGAAAACACACTGCCCTACGCTGCACCCTCAGTCGCAACGACCGTCTCTTCCTTTTCTCCCCCTCCCCCACCTGACAAGCTACGCATGCGCCCCGTGCCCCTCGAGCCCAGACCAAACGTCCTGTACTGCGCGTGCGCCACTCCCGTGAGTTATGTGCATACTTAACGTGAAGATGTGTGGAGACGGATATCACATGCCCAGTGAAACTAATGTACTTCTAATAGGCAGAGCTCCTTGTGTTACAGCCAAAGTGGTCGTCTTCGGAATGGCTTACTCTTGTTTGTACTCTTATTCTTTTTCTGTAATCCCCTCTCACCATTTGTCCAAATACTAATCAGACTTTCAAGATTTAGCCCAAATCTCACTATCTGTGACATTACCCTAACTTGGTTAGTTTATTTTTGCATCTCAGGTATAAGCATAATAGATGTTCTTTGTATTGACATCCTGAAGCACTCATTTGAGATATGTATATATATTCAAAAATTCAAGGCAGTATATGTATAGATATTGCCTTGAATTTTCGTTTTATACAGCCTGTTTTTCCTGCTAAAATCTGTAACAGATTGTTCTGTACTTATTTGTATCCATGACTGATGCTAGTGACAAGTTTATGTAATACTATTTATATGGCTTATTACCAAGGGTAGCAACATGTTTATAGAGCAAGTCATCCCAACATAGAATTTTAGATCTGGAAAGGGACGTTGGAGATTATCTAGTATCACCCTCTAATTTTATAGTTGAGGAAGGATATTAGGGTGATTTGTTTAAGGTAATCAAATAGCC
Organism: Vombatus ursinus; assembly: GCF_900497805.2. Lineage (NCBI taxonomy): Eukaryota > Metazoa > Chordata > Mammalia > Diprotodontia > Vombatidae > Vombatus > Vombatus ursinus. The sequence continues at coordinate 250,267 of NW_020954672.1, forward strand.
AGGAAGTGACTCAGCCAAAACTAAAACCTAGACCTAGCAAAACTCCAGTAACTAGATTAGTAAAATTCTCCTAATTATATGCCACAATTTTTTTTCTAAGTCATCTACAAGCATTTATTAAGCACTGCTGTATACTAGGGGCAGCTAGGTGTGGCAGTGGATAGTGTTGGGCTTGGAGTCAGGAAGACTCCTCTTCCTGAGTTCAAATCTAGCCTCAGAAGCTTACTAGCTGTGTGACCCTGGCCAAGTCATTTAACCCTTTTTGCTTGAGTTTCTCTTCCGTAAAATGTGCTGGAGAAAAAATGGCAAACCACTCCAGCATCTTTGCCAAGAAAACTTCAACTGGGTCCGACAGCACAGAACAACTACGTACCGGGCACTGTGCTAAGCACAGGGTACAAAGACAGCTGAAAAAATAGCCTCTGCTCTCAAGAAGCATGAGAAAACATGCAAACAATGCAGTACCAAGAGATATACACAGAATAAATCAGAGATAATCATAGATGGAAGGCACTGCTATTAAGGGGGAAGCAAGAATGCCTTCTTATAAAAGGGAATTTTAGCTGGGACTTGAAGGAAAACAGAGGATGGAAGATGGAATGTCACGTTGCTGATGAGTTGTATTTGTGCTTTCATGATAATTTCTCACTTCATGAGTTAATGGATAATTTTTTTTTAATTGGTAGTATCATTTGTAAAATATAAAATTGATGGGAAATTCAAAAGCAGGAGCTTCCCATGACCAAATACATAAGCTGGTTGAACAATGTACATAATGGGTTTAAAAACTAAAATGAAGATTTCCAAAACATTTGAGTCAGTTTGCAGGTGGTTATAGTTAAGGCTTTAAAAACACTTTTCCAAGTGAGTTAGGGTTACTTAGATGACAAAACAGGTTTAGCAGATGTCTCATATACCATGAATGCAATCAGAAGCTGATTTTTAAGTTTGTTAACAAGTTTAAGAGGCCTTGGGATAAATATTTGGGAGTAAAGCTTACAGGGTATTTATATGAAAGATCTTGAGATAGCATAAAATGTTACAACTGTAGTCTCTTAGAGCTCTATCAATCAGCTCTTGTTCCCTAATCTCAATCCAACTAAATCATTAAGTATCTACTTAATCTAGTATCTAGAGCAAGGCTCTGCACTAGGCCCCTGAGGGTACAAAGACTAAATGTGCTCAAGAAGTTTATAATCTATTTGGAGCATCACATTTACAAAGACAAGTAAATATGAGATAATTTAATGAGGGAGATAGCATGTACTTAGAACTAAAGTGATCAAGAAAGGCATCCTTTCAAAAAATGATACTTGCATCAATCTTTCAGCGAAACTAATGATTTTAAGAAATGGAAGTGAAAAGCGTGTGCATTTGAGGTATAGGTGTCAGTGCAAGGATATCGGGGTAGGAGATGGATTGCCAAATTAAGGAACAGAAATAGACCAGTTTAGCCATAAGATGCTTGAATTGTTCTTTATTGTACTATTGAAATAAACCTGAAATGGTAAATTTGTTCAGTCACATCTTACTAGACACTGGAGTGGTTTGCCAATTCCTTCTCCAGCTCATTTTCCAGATAAGGAAATTGAGGCAAATGATTGCCTCACACAGCTAATAAGTTTCTGAGGCCAAATTTGAACCCAGGAAGTCGAGTCTTTCTGATTCCAGGCCCAGCATGCTATACACTTCACTACCTAGTATTCCCATAAGGAACTATTTAAACTTCTTGCAGGATAGTCAGACTTGCACTTTAGGAAGATATTTTGGCAGCTATTTGGAGAGAAAAAGAGGCAAGGAGACCAGTTAGGAAAACACTGCAAATACTCCAGGCAAGCAAAGATAAGGACCTGAACTAAAATGGTGGCTATGAGAATGAGATAGTGAATTAAGGATGATTAGGAATTTGTAAACCTGGATGTGACAAGAATGGAAGGATGGTGATGCCAAAACAAAACAAAAGGAAATTTTGAGAGCTGTTTTTGTTTGTAAGGGTAGATAATTCTGCTTCAGACACAGTTTGATATGCCAATGGGCCTTGCAGGTAGAGACTGGTGATTCTGGATGAGTTAAGTAGATTAGAGATCCTGCAAACGTTGAATGGCATGATTTCCATTCTCCTTGCCATCCTCTTAACAGCCTCTGGAGGTGAACTTCCAGAGATGTCACCTCTACCACTTCAGAGAAGTCATTTTCTTTTCCCAATTTATCAAACATCCCTCAGCAGTTGTTCCAAACCTACCTTCTCCTTGAGTGTTCTTTAAGACACTCCACATCCCCTCTCTCAGCAGTAACTTCCAATCCTACTTATTAAACTATTTCAAAAAGTAACTCAGAACTCCTCTACAGCTTACCCTACTTCCTTTGTTCTGTCTTTGAAGAGGAAGTAGTTCTTTGTGTCAAGAGTTTTATCCTTGGGGCAGCTAGGTGGCACAGTGGATAGAGCACCGGCCCCGAGTTCAAATCTGGCCTCTGATCAAACACTTAACACTTACTAGCTGTGTGACCTTGGGCAAGTCACTTAACCCCAATTGCCTAAAAAAAAAAAAAAAAAAGTTTTATCCTTTGCGTGTGCTCTTGATCCCATGTCTCCTCATCCCAAAGCTTAGATCTGAGTCCTGTTCTTTTTCTACATTAGCTACCTTTGTAATTTCATGTATCAGTTCATTTGTTTCTTCAGATGACTCCTAAATCTATACATCTAGCCCACATATCCTGAACACCATTCCTACATCACCAATCACCTGCTGAAGATCTCTACCTGGATGGCCAAGTGATTCTTCAAAATCAACATGTCCAAAACAGAATTCGTCTCATCTGCCCTTTCAAAAAAAAAAAAATCCATCCCTCCTCCAGACTTTTCTCTTGAGGCCACCAATATCACCCATGTTCAAAAACAATTTTTCACTCTCCCTTGCCACCCTTATCCTCATATTCAATCAGGTATTTGTCAACTCTACCTCCACAACAAAGTTTTCATCATCTCCTTCTCATGGGAACTATCCTAGTTCAGGCCCTGGACTATTGCAGTAGCTTGTAATTTAACTGTCTCTAGTCTCTCTTGTCCCATCTTCCATATAGCTGAGAGTAGAACCTTTCAGCTGCAGCAAAGGGAGAGGTTCAACCTGTTAGTTACTTCAATTTCAGTAAGCATGTGATGTCACTCATGTGCACATTTTCTCAAATATAGCAGTTAAAAATATTTGTAGAGATCAACTGGCAACATGAAGGGCTTTTAAAAATTTTATTTTATAAATAAATACAATAAACAAGAATGGCCATGGGGGCATTGAAAGAGACAAGCAATACAAACCAAGACCCTCATAATATTTAACTATAAGTGTTGTAAAGTAGCACCAGCAGGACTTTGGGGGAAGCAAAAATCCTTTGTTGTAATTCTTTTTACTAATTTGAAATTGTCTTTAAAATTTTCCAACTCCCTAAATTACTCTGACAAAGGCAATTTGGTCATTAAAAAAATTTGTTGAATACTAAATGTCAATTGACAAGTTTAACCTAATTTTCAACACTTACTTTTGAGAATATCCAAATTTGTCCTTGTTCAACAGGGACCAAAGACAAATGAATAGCCTTCTGAAAATCTTCTATGCTACTTAATCTTACATAAAACATACAGGAAGGCTGCTAAGTATGTATGTTAAGATGGGAAAGTTTCCTAGTGAACATTAAGTAAATCTTTCATGCACCAATAGCTAACTCGCTCACATGGATAGAAAATAATTCCTATAGGGCAGCTAGGTGGCACAGTGGATAGAACACTGGCCCTGAAGTCATAAGGACCTGAGTTCAAATCCGGCCTCAGACCAAACACTTGACATGTACTGGCTGTGTGACCCTGGGCAAGTCACTTAACCCCAACTGCCAAGAAAAAAAAAAAAGTAATTCCTAAACTAAACTTTTGTTACATACACATGTGTACACATACTGACACACACACATATCACAAAGTAAATATTTCAGCCATCTTGGAACACCATGCTCAAATTAGGCAGTGACAAAATAGTTACTTATGGGAACTTCATTCTATCTACTCTCCTGGTTAGACATGCAGTTGTAATGAACTCTTCAAGTTCTAAGTTATAAAATACAAGCTACAGCCACAGTTGTACCATTTAAAAGTATCTAATAAAGAAAAATATTAAAAAATTATTCAAATACTATTTATTTTAAAACTGCTTGTTAATTTACAGGGCTAATTGTCAAAGGCAAATATTAAGGATTTTCTCAGGTTTCTATGCTGATTCATCCATTTTGGGTACTAAGTGGTTCTGGGGAGAATGGTCAGTTTCTATTTTTAGAGCTGTAGGTGAAAATCCATCTTCATTCTGGAAAAAATATTTGCAAAATCAAAAAACAATCTTTCAAATAATTAAATGCACGTAAGTGCATAGTTCAGTTAACATAAATATAATACAAAGCTACACCACAATTAAGTTTTAACTGCTAAGTTCAATTCAATCTAGTTCCTTGCCCTCTTCCTCAGGATTTATATCTGAGTTACCTTTTATTTAAAAGATCAACTGCCTCATTTATAAGGAGTATCCCATATTATTAGATCAGGTATAAATGTCTGGCCCCGCAAATTTCAGAAAGCACTAACAGATGGCCAATCCATCCAATGGTGCCCTGAGTGAAGAAAGACCAGCTTTGATCTGTGATGGCCTAAAATCCCACTGCCAAAACTCAAAGCAATGAGAGGAACAGCCATCTGGATCTCAACAAAACTACCTTCCTAAGAATACAATGAGATTTAAAAATAAAGATCTATTGTCAAAATGTATAAAACAGTCAAAGGATATGAACCGACAGTTTGAGGAAATCCAAGCTATCAAGAGCCAGATTGGAAAAAAAAATGCTCCAAATCACTATGACAGAAAAGCAAAGTAAAGCAACTGAGATTCTAATTCACGCCATCTGAATGGCACACTATTTAATGCACTGTTGATAGTTGTAAATTGGTCCACTTTATCTGGAAAACAATTTGGAATTCTTCCCCAAAAATCACTAAACTGTAAGCACCTTTTGTCCCAATAAATACTACTTCCAGTCCTATCTATGCCCCTAAAGAGACTAAGGAACGGAAACCCATAATGTACAGCTCTTAAATATAACTTTTTTTTAAAATAATTTTTGTACGGACAAAGAACTGGAAACTAAAGGGGTACTCATCAACTGAAAAATGGCTGAGCAAATTATAATACAGTATATGAAGATAATGAGTATTAACATGCTATGGAAATTATTAAGGGATGGATAGTACCACTGGTAGATCTGTACTTTAAGGAAATCAGGAAGGAAAGGGACTCATATGCAGAAATATTTACAGCAGTACTTTTTGTAAGGGCAGAGCTGGAAAATAAGAAGTACTTATCAATTGGGAAGTGGCTAAATAATTGTAGAGTATGACTATAATGGAATTGTGCTGTAAAGGGTAATGAAAGGAATGGTTTTATAGAAATATGGGAGGACTCACGTGAACTGATACAGAGTGGAATGAGAACAATACAATAACAATATTGTAATGCCAACTTTGAAAAACTTAACAACTCTGATCAAGGCAATGACCAACCACGATGCCAGAGGACCAATGACAATGCATGCTAGCCACCTCTGTACAGCAGTGATGGACTCAGGGTGGAGGATAGATTTTTTTTGGATATGGCCAATGTAGAAATTTGTTTTGCTTAGCAATGTGTGTATGTGTGTGTGTGTGTGTGTATACATACATACACACACACACACACAACACAAATGTTGTTTCTGTTGTTTTCCAATGATGAAGAGAAGGTGGGAGAGAGAAAAAATTTAATTGAAAAAAAAGTTGGGGATGGGGGGGTGATTGTTGCCAAGTTAGGATTATTCCATCAAGGATTTTAAAGAAACAGTCAACTAAAGAAAAATTAATAGTTTAAGGTACCTATCTGTTCTTTTGTTCCTGGCCCCTTTTAATCATCTATATTCAGCCTATGTCTATTTTCTTTAAACCCTCTTGTTTTGACCCACTTTTACTCTCCCAACTCTGCTTCCCAAACAAACCATTATAAATGAAAAAAAAAAAGTAAAGATACTTTTATAATAAACTTTAGGTGTAAGTCATGAATCTTTTTGGTCAATTAGCTCTCTGATTTCTTATTTTTCCGGTTCCATGGGAACTTACCCTTAGTATATGCTTCGTGTTTTTAACTGTCTCCTTCAAAAAATGAAAAATGCATGCATGCAAAGCTCCAATGGTTTGCCAGTGTTAACATTTTCTAAGTATGCCACTCAAACTGACAAAACTTTCCTCTGGACACAATAAGCACATGTTATACATTTAACATAAACATCAGCTGCCATTTGAGGTCATCAAAAATGAACCCCCTCCCCCTAAAAAAAAAAGATTATCTTTCAGTAGTTCAAGTTCAATAGTTCTCAAGACTCAAATGTCAAAAGTCTTCACAAAATGCCTTCATGGCTAGAGCATAAAATTGACAGGTTAGCATCAACTTTTGTAATACAATATATAGATTTAGTGCCAGTCCAGTATGAGACTCCATTGAAGAGTTCTAACTTCTGCCACTGTCTTAACAGTAATAATTCCTCAAAGGCCAAATATAACTTTATTGCTTGTATTATTTCACATATTCCATCATCATGCATTTGTCCTCATAGCCAAACTTCCAGAAATAAACTGAAGTGAAGATTATATTGCAGGATATAATAAAAGTCACATATATGGAGGGTATGCCTTCAGGTAGCAGTCCCAAAGCTTGCATTATGTTCAATTACAAATTAGCTCCCTGAAATTCATATAGAGCTGTTATCCTTCCTATAGGTATCAACATAATTTTAGCATCATGAGGTCTACAACATAGGGTATCAGCACCTATACTGGTTTTTCCTGGTTTTTAAGTGTATACTCACTTCATACTTAACTATGGTGCAATTTCCAGCAGGCAACAATCCAATTGGTCAGTGGTTGTCCATTCATACTTGAAATTTTGTTATACACACGTAAACCCTAAACTTTTCAGTGACAGTCCATTTCAAAACTAAAAAGTATAGTTTGTGTATGGGCTACCAAGTTTCATTACTATTAAGTCTTTTACTAATGACTGCCAACAAAGTTTTTGTGACCATCACTTCCTGGATAGAATAATTCTCCCAAAAGCCATCCAAACTAGCATCAGTATGTAACATCAAGGACTTGGCTCTGCTGCAGGTGAGGGGGCCTCTGAGATCCAGTGCCACCCAACTTCTTGGCTCTATCCAATTTAAGCTTACAAGGATAAAACATTCAATGAATAGTTTTTCTTTAAATGTGAACAAAAATCTTACCATAAAGAGAAACTAAGCTTCTGTCAGTAGGCTGTTCAATCATGGCTTCTACCACTAACCTCTCCAGGTGGACAAAGTGAATTTGGCTACAGCTTCAGTGTCTTCTCTGCAAAAGAAAAGGCCAAAAGCTACAAAAAATTACTTAGTACTAAGATTCATCATTTTCCTTTAAGAATATGTGAGACCACCTTCATATATAGCATCCCAACTTGATTCCCCTCCAAAAATATAAATGAGGTAAACTAGCCAAGCCCACCTTCCCTCAAAGGGTTCGCTTACTCTATTAATAAAGAATATTGACAAAATGGTGACTTGAGACTACAGAAAACTGATGACAAAATAAGCTTCCACTTCTTGGCAGAGGTAACAGAATAAACATGCAGATTAAGTCTTACATTTTCAGACATGAGCAACATATGGATTTGTTTTGCTTGACTATTGTAGTATTCATTTTTTATATGCGAGTGACAGTAGTGACCAAAAAGTGTCAGTGAAACATTTAACACATTAAATTTAATACATATTTTTCTAAGATTTGGTTTCTCACCATCACATGAATATGAAAAGGTTCATGATTATTGATGTTTGTCAAGGTCATATGTTTCCCCAGCATTTAGCAAGGTGCCTAACACGTAAGTACTTAATGCTTTTTCTTTCATTTACTTATTCCTTCTAAATATCAAACTCAGAAATAAGCATTACAAAACCAACCACCTTTTCTAAAATGTTCACTTCTGGCTCTAGTCTGCTCAGAGTATGCATGCAATCAGGGTAATCAGCTGAAACACGGACTGAAAAATGCATTTCATCATGGCAGACATTATGTGTATGACCAGTAACTATGATTGCTTTTCTAGTGGTGTCCCTTGAACTGGAAAACCTACCTCAAAATAAGGCCTCTAGCTTCAGATGGGAAAAAAATGTTTCTCACTCATCCAGATATATCATCTACTCATTCAATGCAACAAAGTGTGAAAAGCTCCAGGGCTGGAGGACAGGAGAATGTGAAACAATCCCACGCTGCTTATAATGTAGACAGTTTAACTGAGTGCTACCTCCCCTCCCCACTGAGCCGCAGGATGTCTGATCCAAGTAAAAGGCAGACACTTTTCATTTTAACTCACCTCTGATACTATGTGCAGCTTCTGCCTTACAGTCACGCACATTAAAACTGTGCACAGCTCTCTGAAGAGTCTAGGAAATGAGACCACATATATGGAAATGAGACTATACTGATAGATATATATTTACATTAAACTGCACTGTACCACACCCTCCTTTAAATCATAAAAATCGTTTCAAAGAAATTTCAGCCACTTTCTTGACATGCTTTTTAACTTGAGTCAATGTTCAATAATGACTCATTGGCCATGAAGAGCCAAATGTAAGGTTACCTAAAAATTCTAAAGGTATAAGTTTAATATGCCTGAGCAAAGACAGCACACTTTGGAATACTAATATATATCCATAAGACCCAGCAAGCAATGAACCACTTTTATTCAGTAAAATTCAGTATTCAAGTAAGTTACTTTTCAATAGTCAAAGATTTTAATAGTTTCTTTCAGTTTTGTTAATCCAAGTGCTGCTGTCATCCGTACCCAAGATGCTTTACCGAAGAACATTTAATAAATGCCTACTATATGTCAAGCAGTGCCACTCTCTATAAATTGAAAACTTTCCCTATTTATATAGACAAAATGAGATAGTACCATGTAGTTCTTAATTATGCCACAAGATGGCAACATGCAAGGTTTCCTTGTCCTACAATATAGAGATCTTCCCAAGTCATGTGTGTCATGGAGCTAAATCACGTGAAACAGACTGGACAGCAGACTTTCTTCCCTTTAAGTGATGAACCAACTTGAAGATTAAAAAAAAAAAGCTGATTGTTGGAATTTATATGGGGATTGTCTTTCAATTTTGTCATCTTCACATATCAGACCAGAATTTTATTAAATCCACTGTGACTACATTCTATGGGAGATAAAAAGAAAAAACAATTCCTCAAGTAGGTACCCTAAAAGAGTGTGTGGGTGTATAGATATAGGTTTGTCTCCTATCTCAGCCAAACTGCAAGTACAGAGAGAGTGGTCCTGATCCCACTGGGGGTGGGAGATCTGACCCACCCCATTTCTGACCTCTACTAATTCACCCCACATTAGTCAGCCTGGTGGCCCCCATTCTCAGGGGCTCATCATACTAGTGCTGGACCTAGTATGGACACTTCACTGGCTTTAGCCTCACCACAGCTCAGAACTCCTGAGCTCGGCCTCCATGGTAGCAGAAATTATAGGCATGTAGCGTCACACAGGGCCAAAGAGCTTATATCCAACTGTAAGGTACACATGTAATGGGTAAATAGAAGATAGTTTGAGTAGAAGGGAAAGCACTGCTGTCAGATGTGATTGCTGAACCTCCATTTGATTGATGAAAGATCATGAAAAAAATGGTAGGTACCACAAGATGATTTTCAAAAAAGAAAATAGTAAGTCTGCAAAGTATAAGACAATGAACTTGACACTTCAATTTCTGAGGAATTCTAGAATGGATCATCCATTATATTGTTAGCTCCTTGAGGGCAGAAACTGTCTTTTGCCTCTTTTTAAATCTATCCCCAGCTTAAGACAGTGCTTGCATGATTGATTGACTCAAGAACAGATGGCTGGTAACCATCTAGAAAGGGAAGCCAGAATGATTTTATTAAGAGCTGACCATGCCAGCCTAAATTGATTTCCTCTTTGGACAGGTTTATTAGATGAGGAAAAGGCTATATAGTTTACCTAGCTTTGGCCAAGTTTTTGGAGATATTATCTCTCATTTTTCTTGTGGAAAAGATAGAGGAGTATATAACCTAAACATTAATATAATGAGATAGACTCAAATGGTTGGCTGGCTTGACTCAGTGGGTAGTAGTAAATGGTTCACCTCAACATGGCAGTAAGTCTCCAATAGATCTGCACTATTTAATACAGCATGTTCATTCAAACCTGAAGATAACAAAAATTTAGGAGATCTAACATTGTAGAAAAGAATCAGGATATAAAAAGATCCCATCAGATTAGACCAATGGACTGAATCAAATAAGATGAAATTCTGTAGGGATAAATGTGAAGTCTTATCCCTGGGTAAATAAAAAATAATTGCACAAATACAAGATGGGAGAGACATGGTGAGCACTTGTTCTGAGAAAGAGCTGAGAATTTTTTAGTGGACTAAAAGCTCAACCTGAGTCAGCAGTGTGAAATAATATTAATAGCTAACATTTATATAGCATATACTAGACACTGTGCTAAACACTACAGTTATCTCCTTTGATCCTCACAACAACCCTGGAAGGTAGGTGCTGTTATTATCCCCATTTTGAGGAAATTGAGGCAGAAAGTTAAAACTCAATTCAACAATGATCTCCTGAGTCCCAGTACTAGGACAAAAGTTTTCAAAATGATTCCCTGCTACCAAGAGCTTACTATCCTATTAGGTAGGTGAACATTTACACAAGTTAATCCATTAGGGAATGTAAAAAAAAAAAATCTACTTAAGTCAAATCCTACTACTTACCTCAATCAGACTTGAAGTCATGCTACCTTTCAGCCCTCCCCATGCAGAAATGTCAATCCTGGTTAACTTGGTCCATGGTGGGCCTGAGGCAAAGAAGTTCTGATTTTCTGGTGCTGGACTTCTACCTCCCAGCTTTGCCCACAGAGCCATGTCTCCTCCCTTGTCAAGGATTTAGCCCACTTTCCACCAAAAGCCAAATCCATCTTCAACCTAAAATTCAAAAGCAGAAGGTTATCCATTGTTATCCAGAACTGGTCACATGAACTTGAATGCCAGGATTTGAACTATACCAGTCAATTCTAACTGGAAAAATCAGGGGCATGGCTTACTGTTATCTCCTCTCTTGCAGATATACAAAAAGTTGTGGCTTTCATACTTAAATTTATACCTGGACATGAGAAGCAGTCGGAAAAATTAATCTATGAGGTTTTTTTTAGTAATTTTTGAAAAACAAAACAAAACAAAAAAAAAAACGAATAACATGGTCAATGGTGCCCTTCCCCAGGGGTAGCTCTGCAGTGGATAGAACGCTGGCCCTACAGTCAGGAGGACCTGAGTTCAAATCCAGCCTTAGACCAAACACTTGACTCTTACTAGCTGTGCAAGTCACTTAACCCCAATTGCCTAAAAAAATTTTAAAAAAAAAATGGTGCCCTTCCCCTCTCCAGCTCACCCTCTAAAATCTTAATATGGTTTCTGCTCAGGGCATGTGTATAATCAGTGATCATGTGAAACACGGACTGAACATGCAGCTCATCATGGCAGAAAACTTTCCCAGGGACTATGCTGTTTCTCAACTGAAGACAAAATTAAAATCAAGTGCATCTGAGGGATTTTGATCAGGAAAAATTTTTTAACAAAGGGGTGAAACATGAGAAGTGTTCCCCACCTGTTAGTTTCCCATTCTAGATTAGGTAATAAGCACTATGCAGCCTAGAGATGTGTAGATTACTGCAGTAAATAAAGTCGATAGTTTAAAATGAAAAACAATTTTTGTAAGATCTATTCCAGTCTCCACCTGAGCAGGGAACTGTTTGCTAAGAGAACACTAATCACCAACCAAATCTCATTTTATCAGTAAAAAAATGACAACCACCATTTTAAAAGGCCTCTTAAAAATAGCCTATTTCTCCACTTCTTAGCATCCTAAGCTTCAGTTACAACCTCAAATAAATGCTTAAAAAAAAACCACTTAATTATTTACTCACCCACTACCACAATTTTTATATAAAAGATCTCGGGAGGTAGCATTACTGCCTGCAGACCTGCCAGAGAAGTCAGAGGCCACATGGTTTCTTCTTAAAGGCACAAAGCCCAGTATTCTCATTCCTCTCTTACCCTCATCAAAAGCACTAACCGCAAGATAAACTGACCCATATTTAAAAGAGAGTAGCTGTTGGCAAAAAGATCTGTATTAAGGGTTGTCAGTACAGTTTGACTCTGTATGTAGTCCAGGGTATATTTTAAAGATGTTTATTAATTTTCTGTCAGCACAGGATGCGCCCCCCACACCCCCCAAAATCTACACTTTTCACAGCATAAACTGTTATGAAAAATAACCACCAGAAATAGTTTTAAGGAAAAAGCTAACACACCCAAACAAAGCCCTGTCCAGGCCAGAAAATTAGAATGGCTAACAGAAACCCCAGAAACCATCACACTTCTCATACATCACCAGATATTTCACATCAATCAATGAAGAGACATTTATTAAGAATCTAGTCAATGTTTCTCAGCCATTCTGTCTTTTATAAAAATCACAATACTCATTCCTAATCAAACTGATTAAGAGAGAAAATGTGGCTGGGATAAAATGAAATTTAAGGCCAACCCCATTCGTGCCAATCAAGGTATTGGGGCACAGAAGCTAGCGATCTAAATTGTAGTTCACAACTCGAGTTTTCAAAAGACACCCTTCCAAGGGTTCCTCTTATCTCCAAGGCACAATGAAACCCTGTCTCCCCCAATCCTGCCCAAATACTATTAGCAGCACAAAGGTTATAATAACGATCAAATAAAATTTTAAAGTGTTAATTAAATAAAGAAGCATTCCCTGCCCTCCTCCTCACCCACCTTGCAGTCACATGGATGGAACCGGAAAAGGTGACCAGGCGGGCAAGGTCAGAATCCTGATTCAGGCTCAAATCTGCATGCCCTCTGGCACATAGGCAACATTAGCTTGATGCAGCACCTGCCATAAAAAGCGAGCAATCCCAGGCCCCTAGCTGTTCATAAATGTTGTCTGTGCAGTTAGTTCTCTGTCCCTTGGAAGCCTCCAGGTCGCCGCCAGCAGAGCCCTGGCTAAGAAGCAGCCCCAAGGCCTGCCTCAGCTTTCCCCCTCCCAGGCTAAAACTCCATACCACCCCCATGCTTTCTCACGACTTCCCAAGGTCTAATCTTGCTTCCAGCTAGCATCAGGAAGTGAAAGCAAGAGTGGATGGTTCCCCAAAACCCAGGCTCAAAACGGATTGAAAAGACCCCCCTAAGAACTAACTACTCACCAGGCCACCAGCAGAAAAAATAAAAGGTGGGAGATCCCGGAAATGGCTTGAAGAAGCAGTGGAAGCACCTGATTGGCTAGTTAGTCCAAGGCAAAGGCCCACCCCTCCCTTACCTTAAAAGGTGTTGAAATTACGTCCTTTCCTGTTTCTTCCAGAACAGGTTCTTAAGCCTTTGGGGGTATAGACCCCTTTGACAATCTAGTGAAGCCTATGGACTCCCTCGTCAAAATGATGTTTTTAAATACATAAAATAAAATACACAGGATTACAAAAGAAATCAATTATATTGAAATACAGTTATCCAAATAATTTTTTAAAAAAAGTTCTGTGATAGGTACCCTATCTAGAGTCTGTGATAATCTTTAGAAAAAAACCAAACTAAATTGTTTGGTTTGGTTTTTTAGCAAAGTCTGCTTAACAAAATCAGGCTAATTAATGAAGCCTATTTAAACAGACTCTGAACATCAAACTGCACCGCATCAGAATGCAGTAATCCATTTTTATATCTTTAAAGGACTATTTCTTTTATGTAGGGATTAAAAACCCTAACTTGGGAACCCACATTAAATCCTTAATAAAATAATGGCTCAATAAGTAATCTCTTTTGCATTCCTCAGTAGTTAGGTCCCAAGCACTTATGCCTACACTATTGAGATAGAGCACTCTGCTTGGAATCCCATCTCAGACACTAACTAGCTGTGACCCTGATCAAGTCATTCAACCTCTCTGTGTCTCAGTTTCCTTATTTGTAAAATGAGGGCATTGGGCTCCTTGGCCTCTAAGATCACTTTCAGCCCTAAATCTAAGATCCTAAGTAAATTCCTGCCTGGGCACCCAGCCTCTAGGCCCTCCCTGCTGTAGTTCATCTATATAATGATACTTGATTGTATCTTCCTCATTATATACAGTACTAATAACAGTCTAGCAACCACATCCCTATCCAAAAACCTTAAGATGTTGCCCTTTGCTTAAAAGTCTAAAAATCCTTAGCTTTTGCCACCCCAGACAATCTTGTTCCAATTTGCCTTTCTAGTTTTAGAAAGGGCAACTCAAATATTTTACTTTTATTAAAATAATTTTAAATTATATAAACCTGCAGGTATTATTGTCATATAAAGATTAATTTCAAAGTTTTCTGTAAGATCTACTCCAGTTATTCACCTTATACTCCAGTCAAACTATGCTTTTTGCCATTCCCCAAATTCACCAGCTGAAGTGTCACCTCCATGAAATCACCCCTAATCCCCAGCCAAAATCAGTCCCTACCTCTTCTGGTCTCTACACATTTTCTTATAATAATCTACATTTATATATGTTGCCTCCCTTATTAGAATGTAAACTCTTTAAGGGTAGGAACCTGTTTTGCTTTGTCCTGTAATGCTTAATGAAATTAATTCAGGCTTTTCACTAGACGGTCAAATACTGAAGCTGAAGCTTAAATACTTTGACCACAAATAAGAAGACAAGACTCATTGAAAAAGACCCTGATGTTGAGAAAGATTGAAGACAAAAAGAAAAGGGGATGACAGAGGATGAAATAAATAGATAGTATCATGGGAACAATGAACATGAACTTGAACACACTCCAAAAGATAGTGGAGGATAGGAGGGCCTGACATGCTAGTCCATGGGGTCAGAAGAGTAGGACACAACTGAACAACTGAACAACTGAACAACACAAAAAAGTAACTGATATGTTAACATAGTGCTTGGCACCCAGTAAATACTTCTTAAAGCTTGTTGATTGATTGATTGATTATGTGACTAAGTACTGAGGTACTCAAAACACTCAAATCTTTGATCTCATCAAGTTGTTTAAATTTGCATTTCTCTTATAGAGATTTGGAACGATCTTTCCTATGGTTTTTTTATTGCAATTCTTCTGAATATCAATTGACCTCTTTTGGAGAAAAAGTTCTTCAACTCTCCTTGTTTTTCATATGAGCAAACTAACTAGAGAAAAGTGGTTTGCTGGAGGTCACACAGCTAATAAGTATTAGAACCAAGATTCAAACTTAGGTCTTCTTGACTCCAAATCCACACTGTCTCCCCTGTATCATGCTGTGTATCGATAAAATGCAGGCACAGAAAGATGGTGCAGTGGATAGAGTGCTGGAGTCAGGAAGATGAGTCTTCCTGAATTCAAATTTGACTCAGACACTTAGTAGCTGTGTGTCCCTGGGCAAGTCACTTAACTCTGTTTGCCTGAGTTCTTCATCTGTACAATTGAGCTGGAGAAGGAAACGGCAAACCATCCAGCATCTTTGCCAAGAAAACCCCAAATGGGGTCACAACAACATGAATAAGATATCTCAAGGAACTCTGTCCCCTTATCTCCACTTTACACAGCCACCACCCCAGTTCAGGCCCTCATTGTTTCTCATCATGACTATTGTAATGGCCTTCTAACTGGTCTCTTTGACTATCTTCCCTCTCTAGTCCATCTTCCATAGCTGGGATATTCCCAAAACACAGTTTCAACTGGGTCATAAAAAGTAGCTCCTCTTCGACTTTAGGATAAAATACAAACTCTGGTATTTGGCTGGCAAAGCCTTTCACAATCTTCCTTCATCCTATCTTTCTTACGTACCTTACTTTCTCCTTCATGCACTCTATATTTCAGCCAATGGGCACACATGCTATTTCCTATATTTGATGTTCCATCTCCTCTTGCCAAGCCTTTGCAGACTAGCCTCCATACCTGGAACACACCCCCTTCCTGTAGAATCCCAAGCTTCCTTCAAAGCTCAGCTCAAATGCTCCCTTCTCGTATGATAATAATCTACCATTAGGTAATGTAAGTCATTGATCCTTGGGCCACTGCAGTAGGTTCAGGAGCCCAAATCAGCAATTGTTCCCTTCCCACCAGAAAGGCAGGGGGTGATTGTAGTTATGATTTACTAAAGGAGTTGTTGTTGATGCTGTTTGTCTGATGAGAACCGAGGACATCAGGAGGCTGACTCTTGAGTTGCAAGTACATCGGATTTAAGTGAGGCAGGGCTATGCAAAGTCATCAGCCTTACTCTCTCCTCCAGAGTCATGGGGTCCAGTGGTAAAACATAAGTCAAAATGACTGGCGATGACCCAGGATACAGTGGAAGACCTTGGCCTTTTTAAGCTAAGGTCTTTTCCAGGTCTCAGTTTGTCAGACAAAACTGCTCATTCAGTGATTAAAGGCTAGGTAAGAAAAGGGGGAAGCTAGGTGGTGCAGTGGATAGAGCTCTAGCTTTGGAGTCAGGAGGATCTGAGTTCAAATCCGGCCTGTGTGACCCTAGGCAAGTCACTTAACCATGATTACCTCACAAAAAAAAAAAAAAAGATAACCTGTTTGCCTTCCCAAAAGAATCAATCTGGGGAAAGAAAGACCCTCAGTTTCAGGTGGGAACAGAAAACAATTGCTATTTACCCTCACTCTGAGTCATCAAAACCCAAAAAGTGGGCTGGGACCTATTATTGGCCAATCAATGAAAGCCAGAGTGATTTGGATTTAAAGAAGTCAAGTAGCTCCATTTGAATCACAATGGGCTTTTTCAAAGCCTGTTTTTTCAGAGCTATATTTCAATAAATCACAAATGAAATTACTGAGACAAAAGAGTTATTTGTCCCAGCTTTTTGAAAAAATAATAATAGAATAAATAAATAGGGAGAAAAAAAAGACTCTAGTCCCAAAGTCCCAAGATTTCTTTCAAAGTATAAGCAATCAAAACTTATATTCCTTTGGACAGAGCATCCACATGTAGAGTTTGACTCACCATGTGGACAGAAGGACAGAAGGAGAAGGAGAAGGAGGAGAAGGAGGAGGAGGAGGAACCCTGCCCAACTCAAAATAGCCAGTTGGGTGCATAGGGGGCAGCTATTAGTACTCACAGATTATTGTTTGTCCCTCATGCTTGAAGTACCAATGACCACCAAGTGAGTATAATATATCTGAGTTGTTCTGAAAGGGGGGGGTTTGGGGTGCTCTTAGATGCATAGAGGCACCCCAAGATTGCGGGAAGAAGCCCAGATCGTGGCGCAGATCTGCCTGAATGAATTCAACTCAGATCTTCTTCCAGCCAGAGAAAAAGTTTATTAAAAATATAGCATGTAGGCCAAACTCCAAAGGAACCCAAACATCAGTGATCTAAAATGGGGTTTAAGGTGGTCAGGTGCGGCATGAGGCAGTCTAGAAAGCTCAGTGTCTGAGTGGGGGCTTGGGCTAAGGTGGTCAGGCCAGGTGACACCCTTTACAGGAGGGCATAGGGTCTCATCCTCTAGGGGCATGAGAAATTCCCAGCGTCTGAGTTGGGGCTGGGGTAGATAGGCCACGTGATGCCCATTAGAATGAGCGGGCATGAGGGGTGTCAGCTTCTAGGTTTGAGAATAGCTCAGCATCAGAATGGGGGAAAGGTGAACCTTAAGTACAGACTGAGGGAGGAGGGGTCTAAGAAGTGGCCAAGCAGCTTGGAGTGACAGGAGGAGGGGTCTAAGGAGTTGCCAAGCATTTTGGGGTGAGAGGAGAAAGGGTCTAGGGAGATCTGGATGGGAGTGGCCAGCAAGCTGGGGTGAAAGGAACACTGGCACCTAGCTAGGATTAAGGGTGGGAATGGCCAGGAAGGCAAAACAATGGGAAAGCCAGTAGATGGGGGAGGTGGACCGTTTGGAAAAGGGACCAGGTGAGAATTTGTTTGGAATGTCTGAGTGATTTGAACAGACAATGAGAATAGATAATGAAGGGAGCTGGAAGGGGAAGTTTGCTTTCAAAGGGCTTTTAAAGGGAAATAAGGCAGTTTCTAAAACTTTAAGGGTTTCCTGGAACCAGTAAACAAAACTGAAGTCAGGTTCTTTTTGGGGCAGGGGAGGAAAGATGTCAAAGAGAGATAAGTAAGTCTACAAGGAATCTAAAAGTTTTAAGATTTTTCTGGGAATTGTAGGTAAACCTCTTCAGTTCCACAGATGGACAATTCATTCAATCCACCAGCTAAGTGATTTCATCATTTTCTTTCTATCCCATTCCTGAGAGAGCCTATCAAAGGACTATCAAATGGGTAGCTTAGGTGGTAGATAGAGTACTGGGCTTAGAGTAAGGAAGGTTAAAATCTTCATGAGTTCAAATCTCAGACCTGGCCTCAGACACGTACTAGCTGTGTTACCCTGGGCAAGTCACTTAACCCTGTTTGCCTCAGTTTCCTCATCTGTAAAATGAGCTGGAGAAGGAAATGGCAAATCACTCCAATATCTTTGCCAAGAAAACCCCAAATGCGATCACAAGGGACACTACTAATAAGACCACACAATAACAACAACACATAAAAAGACTTCAGAATCCAATCTGGCTACCAGAGAACTCTCAGCCTGCAAAAGTCTAGGTTCCTTCCTGTTCCCCAGGACCACAGTCCCCAACTCCAAGTTGTGCACTTACCATACTGGGTCAGATTCAGAATTTAACTAGGGAATGATACGTAATATTGATTTAAAAAATTCAAGAAAAATAGAAATCTATGACTCTGGAGTCCACACTTCACATTCAAAATCATCTCTCCACCTCCAACCCTGAGTCAATCAACAAGCATTTATTAAGTGCTTACTATGTACAGGCACTGAGCTAAGCACTGGGAATACAAAAAAGCAGTCCTTGCTCTCAGGAAGCTCACAGTCTAATGGGAGAGACAGCAGGCAAACGATATGTACAGGATGAATTGGGGATAATCTCAGAGGGAGGGCATTAAGATCAAGGAAGACTGGGAAAGGCTTTGGTAGTGAGAATACACTTTACTATCTTAATAAGACAGTAGAAATACTTTTATCAACTTACCATCACTAATTCCATTTTATTTTAAGCCTTCATTTTATGACTGAGTTGCATAGAGTAAGTTGTTTTTCTATAAATTGTTTTTCAATAAGATAAGCACTTGTATGGTATGATGTATTAAGTGTTCTTAAGTGATAAACATATATGGACTCTCTGAAAGGACAGAACACCAATAGAAAAATATTATAAACAACTTGTCCCTCTCTTGGGCTAGGTGGCACAGTGGATAGAGTGCTGGGCCTGGAGTCAGGAATCTTTGTGAGTTCAAATCTGGTCTGAGACACTTTTACTAGCTGTGTGATCCTGAGCAAGTCACGTAACCAGTTTACCTCAGTTTCCTCAAATGTAAAATGGGGATAATAATAGCACCTACCTCCCAGGTTGTTGTGAGGATCAAGTGAGATAATATTTATAATTTAGCCAATGGTTGGCACATAATAAGCATTATATAAATACTAGCTACTGACACAGCTAGGCGCAGTGGATAAAGCACTGGCTCTAGTGTCAGGAAAGCGTGAGTTCAAATCTGGCCTCAGACACATAACACTCGATAGCTATGTGACTCTGGGCAAGTCGCTGCCTCACCAAGAAAAAAATTATATTTGTTATTATTATTCTCTGGTCTCCCAATCAGCCAATTTTGCTCTGATCTCACATTTTCCCCCTCATAATCTTGATTCTATGATAAACCAGTTTAAATAGATATTGTTCCCAATTCCCTCAGCCACTTTTCCTATTGAAGCTCATGCCTTATCAAACCTTAACCCTAGGCTATTTCCCCCCACCCCTATCATCTACTTTTATATTTCTACTCAAGAGTTTCTGAATGCTTATGGAGGAAGTCAGTCAATAAACATTTATTAAGAGCCTACTATGTGCCAGGCACTGTGCTAAGCCCGGGGGCGGAGGGGGGGGGGATACAAAGAAAGGCAAAAAATAGACCTTAACCTCAAGGGGCTTACAATCTAATTTGGGAAAACAGTATACGAAAGGAAGCAGAAAAGGGGGGAGACTAAAAAGGTTTATGGGGTGAGGGATGAGAGGGAAGTTGAGAGGAGGTCAGCTGGGTGGGAAATGAAGAGATAGCCATTCTGGGCGCCCTCATTAAATGATGGTTCTGGGAGGAGCTCTCTACCTCTCATTCAGAGAGTCCTGCGGCAGAGGGTGCTGATGAGATGAGAGTTCTAGGGATGGTGTGATCTGTTAAAATGAAGATGTTCCTTAGGCATGATGGAGAAATCCAAAGGAGAGCAGAACAATAGAACTTTATTTTAAAATGTATAGAATGCAAAGAATACAATAGAACTTTATTTTAAAATGTAAAAGCCATTCATAGGTCTAAGGTGGGACAGCCCTGCCCTAGACCAATAAAAGAGCCACAGAATTTAAAAAATAAACACAGCAACTGGGGACCTCTGAGCCACAGAGCTGTATTATTGGGGCTATTGTCTGTATGGCCTATTTGCAGAGATAGACATTTGGAAAATGTGCTTTATGATCATTGTAAGTTAGGACAAGGTCTCTTACCCAGGAGACTTAGCCCTGAACCAGAGAGTTGTTGAAAGCAAATTACGAACCTAGATCTACTCTCTTACCGTCGGTCTGGGAGACAGAGCTCCTTAGACATGAGTTCTAGAGGCTTCTGTCAGTTCTAAACTATGGGTCTCTGATCTTTCTGAAAGTACACAATAATACCCCAACTAAGGAGTGGGCCTAAGCCTGAAGCTGGAGGAGGAAGAACCTATGGCTTGCCCACTGAGGAGTGAGTCCAGCTGA
The DNA here is from genome assembly GCF_900497805.2 of Vombatus ursinus. NCBI lineage: Eukaryota > Metazoa > Chordata > Mammalia > Diprotodontia > Vombatidae > Vombatus > Vombatus ursinus. The sequence goes on from NW_020954672.1 coordinate 271,231, forward strand.
ACAACCTATCCAGCATAGACACCATATCCAATAGTCAGCACTGAGAGGACTTTTTGAAAAGTATAAGGGGATCTTAGTGTTCCAGAGTTGTGGGTCACCTTGGCCATATTTGTTCCATACACATGTGGCTCATTATGATTATACTTTAAATTTGTGCCTACTTTCCCTATCAAAATAATGGATATTTATGAAAGAGTGCACCCCAGGTACATGGGGGGAGGGGGAGAGAGGGAGTTTGTAATTATTTTTTCTTACTGTGTATTGTAGTCAGGCTCTAACACCTGCAGCTCAGGTTAATGAGCCACTCACAAGTCACTTAACATTTAAAGAGGTTTATTCTTCACTAATACAGCTTCTCTGGTCACAGCCTCCTTCATCTCTATATGGAAAAGTCTGGTCAGTAAATCATCAAGGTATAGGGACTTGTGCGGCTTCAAGCACACACTAAGTCTGAGATGGCTTCTTGTGGCTGGAATCTTATATGCACCCACACCAGAAATCTGAGTCAAGAAAACTGGGACCATCAGAAAAGATGCATCAAGAAAATAAATGCTGACATTGTGTGATGACTGACTTTGATAGACTTAGCTCTTCTTAGCAATACAAGGATCTAAAACAATTCCAAAAGCCTCATGATAGAAAATGCTATCCACATCCAGAAAAAGAACTATGGAGTCTGAATGCAGATGGAAGCATACTATTTGCTCTCTTTTTTTGTTTGTTTGTTTCTTCTTTCTCGTGGTTCCTCCCATTGGTTCTAATTCTTCACATGACATGTGAAAATATGTTTAATATGAATGTATATGTAGAGCCTATATCAGATTGCACGCCGTCTTGGGGAGGGGAAAGGAAGAGTTGAAAGTGGAACTTCTGCAGGTGAGAAAACACGAAGTGAACCAGGAGGTTAAACAAGCATGGGCCAAATATAAGAGTGAATGAAGGAAAGAAGGGAGAGGAACCACGGCCCCCAGAGGTGGTAGGGGGTAGATATCAGGCTGGAGTGGATGTCTTGCATCCAAGAGGCTGCCTGTAGTATTCTTCAAGTGCTCAAAGGATAAATTCTATGCAAAGTTTTCGGGGAATAGGAAGAGAGCTATGGAGAGTAAGCTGGTATCCCGGGAATGATGGTGACACACCCAGCAATCATGTATACTCCACTCTAACCCACAGAGTTCCCTACTTGAATTAAGGCATTAAACTTCAAGGTAGGGCTGAGAATACTGCATAGCTAGAAAGCACACAGGCAAGTCCCCACAGTGAAGGGTTTCAATGCATAGTCTTCTTTGGTCACTTTTCTGGCTGGTCACACCCTGCATCATATTTTGTATCTCACATCCTGCATCCTGCTTGCTTCATCTGCCTCCAGCTCTCCTATCTGCCTCACCATCCACCCAAATGCTCTTGGGAGAGGACTCTGCCTGAGTGGGGGTGGGGAGGGGAGTAAAATGAGGCTGAAGCAGCATCCAGGGGATGAGGAGAGCGAGGAATAGGTATCCTTGTTGCATGACCATCTGTAGGTGGACAGCCAATAGTCTAGAAGACACAAATCTGATAAGCTGGTTTAATATGCAGGGCCCAAATAGAAGGAGCATTAAAAGTGATGTTAGAAAGGAGGAAAACAAAGAAAGAAACCAAGAGCCCCCTGATGCCATTATTTGCTTTTGACATACAGGATTATCTGATCTTGTTATTTCCTCAGAAGTTACCACTCTGATTCCAATTTTTTTTAGGAGGATCAGATGCTATTGAGGATCCAACTCTACGTATGTAAATATAAGTAACAACATTTTTGTAGGTAGAAACTTTCTGCTCTTGAGTTCAATAATTATACAAATGAATTTGCTTATAAGAGACTGACTTTACTCCAATTGTCATAAAAGTCTTGGGAGGATCCATAAGTAATTAATTCCAAAACAGTGCATAATAAAACATGTACCACAGGACACACGAAATAAACAGGTATTATTTCCACAATAGTAACAGACTTTGAATGAAGTTGACTTTTAAATTAAAGCAAAAATATTCTGTAAGTTATTTCCCTGTAAGAAATTTGATTGCAATGAAATTATTTTTTCCCCAGCTGAAGACATTTCTGATTTAGTTTCAGTAATTAAAAGAATAACAACTAGGTCCCTCAATCAGTTGTACCAATACCCAATTATTCTTACATCATTTTGAAACATTTAAGGACCTTATTCCATACAGACATATATCTAGTAATAGGCAGATGTCTAGGCCAAATAACTCAATTACTAAGTTGTTTAAGATATAGAAAGGAATATAAATTTTAGGCTGAATAGTTAAGATCTTAAACATACATTTTATTAGTGTATTTAGCTCAAATGTATCCCAGCCTTGGTCTGTGGTATAATGATTCACCTTTGTTTCACAAACTTTTTTTTCCTTTGTCTAATTATTCCCATATCATTCAGAAAGACTGTTCTGTTCCAAGTATTTAATCTTTCACATGACTATGCAAGAGTACTAATTTACCCAACTGTTTGGGATATGGGATGACTACACATTCAGACTGAAAACAGCAAGATTTCACATGATAGCATTGTGTTTACATCTTTTACTGACCACTTGCTTCGATTATAGAAATTTGCCTTTAAAAAAAGGAAAAGCAAGGATATGATTAGATAAAACATCACAGTTTTCCAACCATGCAGTATCAATTCCACCTCAGGAATAGTTAGGTAGGAAACATTCTTTTTCAAAAGAGTATAATGAGGAAACTGAGCCAGGAGGATCCCATCTTAGATTGAGGCTAAGACTGTCCTCTCAGCTTTTCCAGATGCAGAGCTCCACCTGTAACAGTCACATCTCTCAGAGTAGCTTGTGACATTTCTCTCAGATGGTGGATTATTGACTACTGATTATTATTAATAATCATACTTTGCCTATAAGAGACTTTTTTTTTTTGGTGAGGCAATGGGGGTTAAGTCACTTGCCCAGGATCACACAGCTAGTGTCAAGTGTCTAAGGTTGGATTTGAACTCAGGTCCTCCTAACTCCAGGGCTGGAGCTCTATCCACTACGCCATCTAGCTGCCCCTTGACTATTGATTATTGATGGATTTTTTATGATCCATCAGACAACTCAAAACACAATTCGTTATGGTCCCATAAGCTTTTACCTCAGATGGCAAGTTTCACCAATGAAAAATTGACCAGGACTCAAATCTCAAATTTAAACTTGTCCTCATGCAAAAGCCAATCACAAGAGATCATTTCTATATACTTGCAAATTCTCAGCAAACCAAGTTCCTTGTTTAGAAATTCCATAGCCCAAACAAGCTCTTTGGCAAGCTTACAAAATTAAGTAGGATCCAAAGGGACCCCAGAGAAGGTGCTTCCTATTCACCCCATCTACCCTTAGAGCTGCTGCCATGGGCTGTGCTTTTGACCAGCCCTGTGGACTGCTGACAAGCTGGGTGGAACCAATCAGGATGAGGCTTTGGACTCATCCCCCTCCTTTACACACACACACACACACACACACACACACGCACACACACACACACACAATCAATTACCAGCTTTAGGTTTTAGCATTAAAACAATAACCAACAATCTTACAATTTTCATTACGTGATAGCCAAATTGTTTTAGCTATAATACAAACAGTAAACTTCACATGACATCAATTGCATTTGCAGATCATATAAAAGTTACTGATAAAAGGATGGGCTGGCTTACCAAGTGCAGATGCTGACTGACTTCTTTACCTTGACCCATTCCCCTTCCCTGTCTCCCCATGGTTATAAAGGCTGCTCGAAGTTGCTTGTGCTGGACTTGGATGATACTCTCTTTTCCTAATCTGATCTGAGATGAGAGGGGTTAACACAAAAACTCCGGGGCTGTTGGCAGTCCCCGGTTCTAAGATACCCTCTTGACTTACGGGGGAGGAAAGTGGGGGAAGGGAATGACGAGATTGTAAGGAAGTTGTTTCAAAACTCCTTAATGACTAATCTCAAAACTTCCAGAAACTGCTAAGATATTTTTAGCTGCCCTAACTTTTTCACTTCTACATCCACCCTCTAAAACTTAGAGTGTGGCATTGTACCTTTCAAAACTACATTCACAAGACTAGTGCCCTTTCTGATGGTACTTGAAGCACAAACCATTGACTCTGTTTCTCTGAAAGCACCCATTTAAGGCCAATCCAAGAATGCAACAAACCTAGGAATGAACCTCGGAAATTCACTGTAGGTTTGAACATAATTGTTATCAATATCAAATTATTGCAACAAATTAGCTTGCAAATGGAAATTTAGTAGGCCTTCGTACACAGAAGATTTTGCAAAACATTTCTTTGTTAAAAATATTTCCTTTTCTAATAAAAAATAAAAAGCTTACAATTTATTCTGATGTTAAAAGGAATAATCATTAAACTTTCATGAAGTAAATGAGGTGAAGCCTTAAATATTGGAATTTATCAAAATCAAGTTGGTATAAAATATCTTTTAAGTAACACAAGTCCTCAAAGTGCCATAAGACTTTGCACAGGGTTGATAAGAATTTATGGCTAGATAGTTCCAAAAATCCTTGTCTTAGTTAACAACCTCATGATCTGACAGTACAATTCTTAATCTAACAACATCTAGATTATAAGAGAAATCGCATTTCTAATAACATAGGGGATATAATTGTTAACCAAATTACACAATATAAGAAAATTTAGAAATAAAACCAGACCATAAGCACATATCCTGTTTTTAAAACTTGAAATAAAACCAATTAATTACCAATCAGGAGGCATTGATTTAGTTGGATGAGCAAATCAGATCCGGATTCATACCCACTAAGGGTAGCATTTTAATTTCTAAGGCCCAAAACTCTTAGCACTTTAAAAGAAAAGATTATTATCCATAAATTCACATTTTTTTGAAGACATGTGGTGACAATTGCCAGCTCCAAATAACATTTTACTTCCTTGTGCTGGAGTTCCCTGTCCCTTTCATCTTTGAGATCTATCAGATCCCTAAGCATTCCAGCTCTCCATTCCCAATCGTCCCTAGAATTTCGAGCTGCATGTGTTAGAAATGCATATAAAGTTTTAAGTTAACAGCAGAGGGCACAGAGACCCTGAAACCAGGGTGCAGGGTGATGGGGGACTTGGGTGCCTGTGCTTGGATCCCAATTTCTCCCTGGCCTCAGAAACACTATCCCTGGCAGTTTTCCTCCAGCCCAAGGACCCTGTCTCTGGCAGTATGACTCTTGAGTGAGTCCAGTGAGGCAACTATCTCTCCCTGTTACAAGAACAAACTGACCTCTTTAGAATTTCCCTTATATGAACAACGACTATCTTGTACCAGCAGAACTATCAAGTACTGATGCCCACAGTTACTTATACAATCCTGAGGTCAAGCTATAGACGTCAATTCCTGAAACTATCTTGTTTGAGACAGACCAAAAACCACCCTTAGGAAACACCCCTCCCAGGTTTCCAGTAGAGAATGACATAGTTGTATGTTATCACCTAATTAGCATACTTGGCACATAATCCACTACTTTTCCTATATAAGCTTTAGCATCATTCCTGTTAGGTTGCAAGTTCCCTAAGGAGCTCTACCTACTATGACAGAATTCCTTAAGGACCTCTGCATGCTGTATAGCATAACAATAAATCTTTGCCACCTTGACTTAAAGAATGCTTGAGTCTGTGAATTCATTCCCGACAACCCAGTCTTGTACTCTGGTCCTTGAGAAGTCTAAATCTCTCAAACCACAACACAGGAACCCCTAAAGAAAGCCAGGCACAGAGGCTCACCTACCTGCTTCCCCCAACATCCCATGGAGGTGGAGAAGGAGCAACACAGGGTAAACCAGGGTGCAGGGAGAATAAAAGCCTACTCAAGTAGAGCAAGGTGCCTTTTCTTTAAGTTTTGGAGACCAAATTTCTTACTAAGCTTGTCTTGTTTAGAAATCCCCTTCAGGGGACAGCTAGGTGGCACAGTGGATAGTGCTCTGACTTTGCAGTCAGGAGGACCTGAGTTCAAATCTAGCCTCAGACACTTGACACTTACTGGCTGTATGACCCTGGGCAAGTCACTTAACCCCAACTGCCTCACCAAAAACAAAACAAACAAATAAAAGAAGGCCCCTTCACAAATCACTTTTCTAGATTACATCAAGGTCAGGAAGTGTTAACAATGGAACACTAGGCGTTTTTCCTTAAGATCTCCTTCACCAAATTTTCCATCCTAGCAGTCTCCTAGCAGTCTCTCTCAGCTCTTTTCAGCATCCCAAGACAAAGGAGAGAAAAAATGTGACCCACCCAGTGCAAGGATATCCCCTTATACAAGGGTCCACAGTCCAACTGACCACTCAAAAGTCAGTGAAGCTTCAGATGCTACGAACTTAATAGTTCATAGATTTCTATAGCAAAATTATAACTAAAAAAAACTGGCAGCAATATCCAACAATTGAGAAATATTTGAACAAATACCATGATACAACTAAGAAAGACATGTATTATGGAATGTATTGAAATTCATTTATTTAAATGAATACCAATACCAGATACCAATTTGGAAGAAGTAGTGAAACTTGCCTTTTGAGGTAAAAGCTTATGGGACCATAATGAATTGTGTTTTGAGTTGTCTGATGGATCATAAAAAAATCTATCCAGATGCCACTGGATGCCACAGTGTTTGGGCACTCCAGGGGTCTCGAAGCCAAGGAGACACCAGGAACAAAAAGGTCTGGGGAAAAGAACAAAGAAAAGGGTACTTAGCTCTGGTGGCTACGAGAAGGTCAGTGGAGTCCAATTAATATTTGGACTCCCGGGTCTTGGCACCATAAATGTTGAGGTCAGAGTTGGGAGAGTGGTTCAGGTGTGAAAGAATTCACTTAGAGTTCTCTTAGCCATTCATGGGTAGCTTTATTTAATGTGTCAGCAACACAGGTCTCCTTAGCAAGAAAGCCAAATGAGACCCTGATATTTGGGGGAGTTAAGCTTATAAAGAGTTTTTTTGGTAGTTTTAGGGGTTTTATGAGGCTTAAAGATAAGGACAGGGGCACACAGGATAAGGGGAAAAAAGCAATTCTTTTAGTACAAGTTAAGAAGAAGTTTTATGGTATTTCAAGATAAGGGGAAAGGGACTTTAGGAGGCTCTCAAACTCAGGAGGGGCCTCACAAAGTACTGGAAAAGCAACCCTTAATATTCTTTTTAACTGTTAGGGTATTGTTTATATCCACATCAAAAAGATGAAATGGAAGAAATACCAAATGATAAATTAAATTGAATATTAAATATATTAAAGGACACAAAAGGTAAATTTAATTCAGTTTTTAAAAAAAGAAAGAAGGAACAACTAGGGAAATTACAATTGTGACATTCCAAAATTACAAAGTTACATTAAATGACTTTCAAAACAACAATGGTATTGACAATAGTGATAGCTAGCATTTATATTACATAATACATATATAATTACATTTTATCCTCACAACAACCCTGAACAGTAGGTACTATTGTTATATCCATTTTACAGATGAGGAAACTGAGGCAGATAGGTTAAGTGGCTTCCCCCAGTGTCACAAGTAACAGAATAGATGAGGTTGAACAAAAATCAATAGAGAGTAAAAATTAATTTGAAGAATAGGCCCAAGCTATAATAGAAATGAAAAAGGAACTAATAGATATGCAGAATAGAATAACAGATTTGGAAGGAAAAGCAGAGAGTACAAACATTAGAAAAATTGGGATTCTCTAAGACACTGCAAAATGTTTTACAAATTAGATACTATATTTAAAGGAAAAATCTTTCCAGAATGACAAGATCTGGTATTATTCTTCAAAGAGAATGTTGACATATATGAAGAATTCAGTAGCTGGGGAAGGGAAAAGGAGAGAAAATAAATGCTTGTTATTTGAAAAAAATTAATTTTATTAAGAAAAAGTTTATGTGAAAATACATGTGAAGAAATCTAAACTATGAACAATCAGTACACATAACTGTTGAACCACAAAATTACAAAGACAAAAATTCTTCAAGTATGAAGAAAAAAATTAGATTACATTTTTAAAAAATATTTTTTTTGGCAATTTTTAACTTGGTAAACATCACCCAACATGAGTACTTCCATATGCCAAGAAGAGAAAGAGGAATGTACATGTGAAACCCAGTAAGAGATTATGTATTTAAAACTTAGAATTAAAGTAATAAGTGATTTCAAAAAATATGAAGGACACTACTAACATTGAACAAAAATACACAAAAGCATTTTAGAAAAGGATTGCAATCCCAAATTACACACCTTAGAAACAAGATTGTATTGAATGAAAAAAAAATTTAAACTATTTCAAAAACAGAAGTGAAAGAATTTAAAAGCAAAAATCAATAACTAAAGAAACTTGTACAAGTCGCAGACGAAGAATTCTAAATTAACGAAGTGACAAATACATAACAAAAATAATAATGTGTTTTGCCTGTGACTAATTGTAATTATGATTTGGGGAATGTGTATATGATATACAAATATGTGCATGCAGAAAGAATGGAAAAGAAAATATGTCCATAATATACATTCTTTTCGAGTGCACATGGAAGGCTAGCAGAAACTTATCACAAAGGATTAAACTATTGAGAAACTATACAAAAATTTTAAGAAGCAAAAATTGGGCAGGCTGTATAACAATAAAGACAGATGACAATTCAATAAAATTGAAATTATATTACAACATGAACAAAAGTTATACAATTATCAAGAATATAGTTTCTAATGCACTTAGCTAAGTAAACTCTTTTGTGGATAATTAGCATCTCATAAGCTATCTTCTTATATGACTAAAGCAGCACCAAACCACAACAAAGTGTAACAGAAATAAATCATTAAAATTTTAATTAAAAACAGCAATGCTCATGCAGCTGTGTTTTAACAGGCATGCTTATTCATTGCTAGTAGAATTGGGAACTTACAAGTTCGGAGGGCAAGATGTGGTAAAAGTTTAAAAAAAAATAAACATACCCTTTGAGTCACTATTTGCCTTGTTGAGTTATACTATGAAATTTTTTTCCAATTTATTGGTTTATAGATTTCTATAGCAAAATTATTTGTAACTGAAAAAAATTGGCAGCAATATCCAGCAATTGAGAAATGTTTGAACAAATATGATACAATTAAGAAAGACATAAATGGAATGTATCAAGACATTGAAAGAATGCATTAAAATTCATTTACTTAAGTACAAGTGATTGCAAAGCAAGTCAAATTAAATAAAGTGATATTAAATATTAAGAGTATAACAGATTATTTAATAAAAATAATAGAGATAGTAAAAAGCATTGAAGACTTTTGAGCAAGGGATTGTGCTTTAGGAAAATGACTGGCGGCTATGTATCAGATGGATTGGAGAGAGGAGAGATTAGAAGCAAGAAGTCTGTTGCAATAGTTTGGGAAAACTGAAGTGACTAAGACAGAGGCTTTGTGAGTGGAGAACTGGGGAGGAATAAGAGAGGTGTGTAGATAGAACAATACGACTTTGCAACGAATGGCTATGATGGAAAGTCAGTTGGTCAATAAACATTATTAAGCATTATATACCAGCACTGTGCTAAATGCTGGGAATACAAAGAAAAGAAAAGAAAAGAAAAAAAAAGAAAAGAAAGGAAAAGAAAAGAAAAGCTATAGTCCTTGCTCTCAAGGAGTTCACATTCTAATGATGTTGGATTACATGTGAAAAAAAAATTATACAGGAAAGTTGTAATCAGCGTGAATGAAAGGTAAACCCAGAAGGAATGTACTAGTGTATGTTAAGGGCAGGGGAAGGAGGAAAGGAGGGAGTGGTAATGGATGGGAAAAGGCCTTCCTGAAGAAAATGAGATTTGAGTTGAGTCTTAAAGGAAGCCAAAAACGTTAGGAGGTAGATGTGAGGACAGAGAGCATTCTAGGCACGGGGGATGACCAGTGAAAAGGCACAGAGTCAGAAGGAGTGTACTGTTCCAGGAATGGCAAGAAAGCCACTGTCATTGATCCTAGAGTTCATGTACGGAAGTATGGGCCAGGTTGTGAAGGGCTTTAAAAGCCAAAAAGAGGATTTTATATTTGATCCTGGAGGTAATAGGGAGCAATCGGGGTTTATTGAACAGAAGGATGTGCTTTAGGAAAAGCACTTTGGTGAATTAGTGGAAAATGGATTGGAGTGGATAAAGAATTAAGGCAAGGAGAACAACCAGAAGGCTATTGCAATAGGGCAAGTGAGAGGTCCCAAGGGCCTGCTCTAGGAAAGCAACTGTGTGAGTGGAGAAAAGGGGATGCACTAGCGATGTGAAGGTAGAAATAACAAGACGTAGCAACAAGTTAGATATGTGGGACGAGTGTATAAGAAGTCAAGGATGACACCAAATCTGTGAGTCTGGGTAAGACTGAGAGGAGATTGTTGTCCTAGATAGAACTAGAGAAGTTGAGTAGAGAGGACATCTGGGGGGAAAAGATGATGAGTTATGTTTTCTTCATGTTGAATATGAGATGTCTATAGAATATCCAGTTTGACATACCCAATAGGCAATTGGTGAGGGAAAATAGAAGAGGGCCAGGGACAGACCATTCATGCATGTGAACTCAATGAAGGTCTGACAAAGGAGACTGAGAAGGATTTGTCAGATTGCAGGAGAACCAGGAAAGAATAGTGTCATGGAAACCTCAAGAAGAAAGAGTATCCAGGAGAAAAGGGTATCAAAAGTGTCAAAAACTAAACAGTTCAAGACAGATAAAAGACAGATTAAGACAGATTGAGAAATGACCATTACTTTTGGCAATTAAGAAATCATTGGTAACTTAAGCAGGAAGAATCAAAGATGATTCCTAGGTTTTAAAGCTGAGTGATTGGAAGAATGATAGTGTACCCCAAAAAATGTGGAATTTGGGAGGCTAATGGGAAAGAAAGTGAACTATCTTTTGGACATGTAGATATCAATATCCTTTGACCAGGGGTGGGGAAACTGCAGCCTCAAGGCCACATGCAGTCCTCTAGATCTTCAAGTATGCCTTTTGACTGAGTCCAGGTTTTACAGAACAAATTCTTTTATTAAGGGGATTTATTCTGTGAAGTTTGAATTCAGTCAAAGGGCTGCACTTGAGGACCTAGAGGGCTACATGTGGCCTCAAGGCCATAGGTTCCGCACCCTTGCTTTAGCCTGAATCTAACTTTTGATGGTACGTTGGCTTGTGATTATGTCTAATTTATATTGTGCTAGAATGTAACATAGTTTGGACCAGCACTACAACAGATAAAACAAATGAAAATTGCCAGATGTGTAGTCTTGGACACTAGAACTTTTGTTTTCCTATTTTAATTTATATTTACTTGAAGCCACAGCTACACTGAAGGAGCTGTTTTAGAGATTCACTCAAAGGGCTTAGACAAAAACATACCTGATCAGTGGAATTTGATTAAATACTCTGGGTATGAGTGGTCATCAAAAAAGGTTACAAATATCTTTGGCATACCCACTGAGTCAACCAAGCTATCATATCTCCCTCCTCCTGGCTTTTCTGGAGGTAATGTTATTGACGAATGACCGTTAGAGTACTCTCCAGTAAGGACACGGACCTGGAACATATGCTTGGATCCTTGGTGGCTTTTTCCACAATAGTGGGAGGACAAATGAGCATCCACTGCAAAGTAGATCCCCTGGCCATACCGTCCATCTAGAAAAAATAAGGACTTGTTAACTAAATCTTAGATATAAAACAAAGGAGAAGCTAAATATCCCTTGCGACAGATGAATACAGGTTGCAGTAGGAACAATAGTAGCAACAATTCCTATTCCAATGTGATCTAGGATAGTTTTTCCTTAAAAGGTATTGAGATCATCCCCAAGACTTGGTTGGCATGGTGAATTAAAGTATTGGGCTTTTGACATCACTTACTGGTTACTGAGTGCAAAGCAAATGTGAAGAGCTCCTGGCGACCTGATGCTTGCCTGGTGGATCACAAGAGGTAACTCAGGCAAGGGAGACTTACTTAACTGAATCAACTACAGGGATCCTCAGTGCCCATCTTTATTAAATATCCTTCTCTGTGCTTGGCTAAGTAAATCATCTTTGAATGACCTACAAGTATTTCATTTTGTTCCATTATCACACCTAAACTACCAGGGGACAGGTGTAATCAAGTCAGCCCAGAACTCAGGAAAAATAAACCTGAATTTCAGTCATTTCAGTAGCATTAAGCCCTACCCTCTCTCAGCTGTGGCATACTCACTTTCCCTACAGGTGCTTTTTAGTCCATTTTCAATGATGGATGAGCAGTTCTGTGCTGGTGTTCCATGGAAGAGGAATTTCTCATTCTGTATTCCTGGGGGATTCTTTTTCTCCATCCAGTTCCGCTTGTAAATATAAGAGGTCCAGAGATATGGGTTTTGTATTCTTTCTATCTAAATATCAAAATCAAAGAGAGAGGACTAATTATCATTCAGATGAGATTAATATATATATTTTTCCATTTATCTTTTTTTAAAATTAACTTATTTATTTTTAGTTTTCGACATTCACTTCCACAAGATTTTGAGTTTTAAATTTTCTCCCCATCTCCTCCCTCCCCCACTCCAAAACGGCATGTGTTCTGAATACCCCTAATCTGCCCTCCCTTCTATCTTTCCCCCACTTCTCTTATCCCCTTCCCCTTCAATTTTCCTGTAGGGCAGGATAGATTTTTATACCCCATTTCCTGTATATCTTATTTCCCAGTTGCATGCAAAAACAATTTTTTTTTATCTTTTGTTTTTAAAATTTTGGGTTCCAGATTAATATATTTTTCTAGGTATATTTTGTTTTCATAACACCTTCATTTCCAAATGAGACTTAACTGAATGAGTAATTCCCAATGTAGACCACTAAAAGTTCCCATATCTATTTCTAGAGCTAGGAAGCTCTAGCATCTCTCCTTCTTTTAATAGTGATGGTCCTTTGAACCCTATGAAATGAGAGATTAGGAATGGGAGGTTAAATTTCATGTTGTCTTTTTTTCTAACTTTTGGTTATTTCATACATGAATATGGTGTAGTGGAAACAGCAGACATTGGACTGGGAGTCAGAAGACCTGGGTTCTAGACCTGGTTGTATTAGCTATATGATGCTGAGCAAGATGCTTCCTCTCTCAGGGCCTCAGTTTCTCCATTTGTTAAATAAAATGTTTGGATTAGATGATGTCTAAGATCCCTTCCAGCTACAGTCTAAACCCAGACATATTATCTTAAAGATTACTCATAACTAGCTTAGGAGAAAGGAAGTAGTGGGAAAAAGAGAGAAGGGAGATAATAATAAATGTGAAGGAGACAATAAAGAATTTTTTTTAGGGATAGTGGTCTTTATAATATGTCAACAATATTGTAATAATGTTATATTCAACAGTGTTTCCTTGGACATTGAGTTAATGAGCATAATCACTTATTCGTTAAACATAATTCACCTTAAGGATGGTACTCTTGTCCATGGAGTGCTTGAACTTCTTGGCTACTCTCTGGTACTCCACTAGATTTGGTGGGAGTTTCACAATCTTCACTGGGTCATCATTCATTGGTTCCCAATGCTCAGGGATGCTCATCTCTATTACAAAAGGTTGGAAATATCTTTAGAAACTTAAGTGAAATCTGTGAGTTTTCCTATTTCTTATATTGGGATGCTTTATTTTTTTCTTTTTCAATGCATTTATGTTCTGTTTTGTATTGGTAGTTTTCTGTATATGTAGTCTAACCTTGGCAATACCCACAGGAAGCAGAAAGACTTGGCTGATGGGACTAATTACCCAGATTCCCAACTCCTACCCAAATATTGACCCTAATCTTAAGTTTGAAGGAGTGGGAAGAAGAAACAGGAAGCCATCACAAGTATGAAGATGCAAGAGTGATGGCCCTCATGAGACCTCAGGGAGGACCCATAAGGAGCAACTGCCAGGAAGAGCTATTTCAAGCAGGCAGGGATTAAACCAAAATGAATAGCCATGATGATCCTGTGGGGTGATCCTGGGATGATAAGGGAGAAAGACTATGACATCCTTTTCTTTTTCCTCTTTCCCACTGTCCAGGAGGGGTGCCAAATGTATGGTGGGTTGTAAACTCACTTCATCCCTACCACGCTATTTGAAGACTGGAGAATCAGGAAACAAAGGGAAAGACTCAAAAAACTTTAGTCATTTTCCTAAATGACTTTTATTTTTACTTCTAAGCTGTTAAATGTGATTTAAAAAACAAAACTGTTGGCCAAGAAACACTGGAATTGCTTGTTGTATTTTATTTAATATTCAGATATAGATAAGGCCAAAAAGGAATTTCCCCTTTACTAGATAAACATCTGGTTCAATTGAACTGAACCGAGAGACTGGAACAGAAAAGGAAGATAAGGAGAGAGACTGGTATTGGACTTTCACAAACCCTTATAATAGTATCTAAGACCATTTGTTGTTGTTCAGTCATTTCAGTGTGTCTGACTCTTTGTGACCCCCACTTGGGGTTTTCTTGGCAAAGATGCTGGAGTGGTTTGCCATTTCCTTCCCCAGCTCATGTTATAGATGAAAAACTCAGGCAAACAGGGTTAAGTGACTTGCTCAGGTCATCCAGCTAGTAAATGTCCGAGGTCAGATTTGAACCCAGAAAGATGAATCTTCCTGACTTCAGTCCTGCCACTCTATCCACTATATCACCTAGTTGTCCAAATTCAAAACTAAGGTATTGTAAAATTGTTTTGTTTTTTGGTTTTTGGTTTTGTTTTGTTTCGTTGTTGGGTTGTTTAGAGTTTTTTTTAGGGAGGGGAGGGGTGGGAAGGAGACAACAAGCCAGAGGCAGTGTATAATTGAGAAGCAGAAGTCACCTTTTCAAGGAATATGACACAGGGCTTTCCTATCATACTTCAAAATCACTAATATCTGAGAAGAAAGAGAATATTGATTGCTCACATGCCTTAGACTAGCTCAACCATAGCAACCTAACCACATGATCAGTGCCTAACCTTGCTCATCAGTGCCCCTTGGGATATATACATATATATATATATGTGCATATGTCACATTTCCCTACTTGAATATGCTAATTACATTTCCCCCAGCACTTAGCACTGCATTCTACACACATTAGGTGCCTAATAAATGTTTGTTGAATTAAATATTGAGAATTTTCTAGAAATGGTCAGCTGCCATTTTGTTCCTAGGATCCAAGGAGAGAATGTTTTGTTATTGGAGCTACGTATTCCTATATTAAAGAAGGGAATGAAATAAACATATGGGATAGTTTATCCTCACATTTGGCTTTAAGATATTTATCTGCTTTTCTTTATTACTTAGAAGAGTTTTATTTCCTTCTGAGTTCGGGAAGCAGTGTGCCCTTGTTTGGCCCTATATATAGTATGCACTTAATAAATGTTTGTTCAATTGAGTGGCCACATTTGTTTCTGAACTCTTAACAACTTAAAGGCTAGAGTATCTTTTTCATTGTTCCTTTTTTAGCCAGTTAACTGAATCTTGGGAAAGGGGAAATGAAAAGCACATTAGACACCTTTGTTCAGAGTTCTGATAAAAAAAAAATTAAGTGGGAGAAAAAATTAAAAATTATTAACATGACCTTCCTGTCTGTTAGTAATTGGTAAAGTACAAATGTAGAAATCTATAGTATTATTAGTTACAGTTTTATTTAACATTTCAGAGAATGTCCTGGGGGTGGTATCATTTAGATATTTGAGGGAAAGTGTTCAAATACAAAGTATTAGTAAAAATAAAATAGAGGCTAGAATGATTGGCTAAAGTGCCTTTTGGATTATCAGTGGACTTCAAATATTTATGTTTCTCCCATTATCAGCAATTAGGAAATTGACTAGATAGAGCACCCCAGTGAAAAAATAGTGCAGAACAAGGTTGAGTAACACCTCAAATTTCCAATTTTCTAAGTTCCATAAACATCATCCAAGATTCATATTAACAATTTATGTCAATGACCACCTCTTGCTCCTATTTAAGAGAAATTATTGAGGATGAATATGGGAAGGAATGAGAGCTTAAAGAAAAGGATAAATCCAAGTAAACCCCCAATAAGTGAGAAATGAAAATTAAAGGGAAGGGAGAACTCACCCCATATGTAGATTTCCCGCTTTATTTTAAAGATTGTCCCTGTGTCTGGCACCAAACCTTTTCTCTTCTTCAAGTTGACCTGGGTTCTTCTGGAATCCAAGATGATTTCAATGTTCTCTTCTTCCTTCCTATATGCTGTTTCCAGCTTTAGGTTTATGGTTTTGTCGAATGGGGAAAGACCTGTGTTCCCAATGTCATACTTCCACTGAACCACTGATTTCAGGGCTTCTGCTCTTTCTGTGTCCTGAGCTTCCTGGATGAGAGTTTGGACAGCAGTGGCAGCTTTCTTCACATCTTCCTGAAAGCCCTGGATCTTTAAGAGGTTTCCATGACGATGCAGATTGAGAGGGAAATAGTACCCTTGATCCAAGACCTCTTGAAGACAGTCTTCACTGAAAGTGACTATTTTATCACTGTTGAATGTTTCACTGTAAAACCCATTCATAAAGTCCTCAAAAGCTTCTTGAAATTTGGCTAAATTCATCTCCCTACCTAATACCTGAACCAGTCCTAGTGGAGAGTTACCTGAGAACAGAGATAAGAGATTTGTAATGAGTCAAATATCCCAGATTCTTGAAAAGGAAGCAAAACCTGACCCATTCTGACCCCATGCTGCCTATGAAGGGCCTAGAATAATGGGATGCATAAGGAAAGGTCAGAAGAATTGAAATTACTTAGTCTGAAAAAAGGCTGAATAATTGCCTTCAGTTTCTGAAGGATTAGCATGTAGAAAATGGGAATAACTATTTTCTAATTTAACTGCTATCAGGAAAATAATGAATTGTACTAGAACTCTAGCAAAGGGCTAAGGTTTCAGAAACATGTTTGCAAAGGATAGTTAAAAAACTACATTGATTAGATTGATCTCTCTCTCTCTCCCCTTCTCTTCATATATTGAGCTTCTAATAGTACCCATGGACATTCTTAATGCTGTTAATGGCAACCCACTTAGCTTGTGGACCCAAGACAAGATGACTTGTGGAAGTCCCCAACTTTCAAGTACTATTTTAAAAAAATTAAATGAATAAATAGAGAGCAAACTGTGGAAGGATGACAAGGTCAGGATTTTTTTTTTTAAATTTTTAAGATTGACAAGATGGAATTTCCACTTATTCAGAAACTTATTACATGCAGAAATTTTTATACACAGAATTGTTATATGCATGAATTTCCATATACTCATGAAACCCTAGAAATAGCTGAGGAAGTAGGAGCTGAACTATATAACTTCTAAGATCCTTTTACAAATCTAACCTACAGTGATAAAAATATGAAGTTCAATTTAGAGGAAACTACTACTCCCTTTCTTTTCACCAATATCACTGGCTGACTGAGTTTCAATTAGAGTATGGCTAGTTATCAACGGTTTAATTAGAGGCACCAGGTGATACAATAGATAGATTTCAGGAATGGGATTCAGGAAAACCAGAATTCAAATCCAACTTCAAATACTTACTAGATATGTGCTCCTGGACAAATCTTTAACCTCAACTGTAAAATGGGGATAATAATAGCACTTACCTTACAGGGCTGTCGAGAGGATCAAATGAAATAATATTTATAAAAGCACTTGTGTTTGGCCCATAGTAAGCACTATATAAATGCCTATTCTCTTCCTTAACTAGTTGTTATATCTGAATGGCTTGATGCTGATTGATAGCTCAGTCAACTAGTAACAGTGAGCCTCCTCCTCTTTCTTCTTCCCTTTCTCCTCCTACACATTGGTCCCTTCGACAGATTCAACACTAAAAGAAGGCACAGAGCAGTATTCAAAAGATAATGTGTACCATTGCTCTGAAAATGCTGAGCAACCATAGGCACTATAGTATCTTTAGATTACTGTTTATGTCTCCCCTGCCATTTTGTCAATAACTGGGAAGAGGATACTTCTAGCTAGAACACAATTATCTCCAAACAGGATAATGCCCCAAAATTCCCATGCATCTGGAGATGAAAGCAAAATAATTCAGCTATTTACTAGGGATCCCAGAGAACAGGACATCTCCTCCTCCTTACCAAGAGTAAAATGTTCATTTCTGTATCTTCTGAGAATCTTCAGGAGCTCACGGACAGATGTCTAAGAGGAAGAAAGAGGGAGAAACCTACTAAATACATTAGCAAAACATGACATTCCACAGAAGACTTGGAGAAGATCTTTCTTTTGACTACTTTACATGATCCTGAGTTTCAGAAGCTTATAAACTATTCTTCCATTTCTCATTTAGAAAGTTTTTTTCTAATCTAAAAAACAAAAAACTAATTGAACTAAAGGACTTGAAGAGAACACTGATATTTGACCAATGATGCAGTCTGGTTAGATTGGAATCCTTCCCCCAGAGGGAAGATGGGGAACAGGCACACAAAATTATTGATTGAATTACTGGGGAATCCATTAAGAGCAATCCTGAAGTGCTGCTAACCCCTGTGTTCATCTCTATTTGGTGATAATTAGTATATTCAGAGGTAGCTAGGTTCTGCTTGCCCCAGATTGGTTTATTTGTAGAGTCCTGATTCCCTAGACTACCTAGCATTTAAAAAACATTGTTCATCCTAACAATCATGACATTCAGAATCAAACTTTACAAGTTTGGAGAGGGTTGGTGGCCCCAGATTATTTCACTTGCTACTTTGCTTCCTGGAACCAGAACCAAGATTGAAGCCCAGGACACTATCCACTAAATTGGTTTGTAAACTGTCAGTTATCATGGTCAAACATATCTACTAAAATGTAATTGGAGAAATATTAGAATATTTCTCAATAAGATCAAGAGTAAGGCAAAGGTGTCCAGTGTCCCCACTATTATTTGATGTGGAGCTAGAAATGCTAGCTATAGCAATTAGATAAGAAAATAAAATCAAGGGAATAAACAGATAAAGAGGAAGCAAAATTATGGTGGCATAATAATATGATTGCTTATTTAAAAAACCTCAGTGATTGAAATTTCAAACATTATTTGAAACAAAAGCTTTAATAAAGTAGCAAGTTTTAAAATATATTAAAAATAAATCCCATTGTTAGTCAGCTGATTATGAGACTCTGTCCTGGTGCCTTGAAATTCTGGACTTGTCTGGTAGAACCACTAAATGATACCCAAGTATGCAAAGAATTATTATGTAGAAGATACTAGTCAGTGTTTATTAAAAAGAGTACAAATAAATGAACCAAAAATGCCACAAGAGAGATGGTGGTTAGACTTCAGGAAGAATGTTTTTTATACTGACCACATGTCAGATTAATATAGAACACATGGGGTGATCCTAATGGACGTTATGAAATGAATAAGTGATGGATATAGATCTACGCATAGAAATTATACTCAAACATGGGAAAATTCATCCCAAGCACAGATGAGAAAAGTTAGAGTGAAAAAAAGGAAGATTGCAAAAGCCAATGAGAGCTAAAATTGGTCAGTGAGGGTTATTTTCTAATATGTCATCAAGTGGGACAAGAACTCAAAATTCAGGACATTCTGGAATAATGGAGGACTTGGTCATGGAATCTTAGAGTTAAAAGGAACTTTAGGAATCATCTAATCTAACTTGTTTCCCAATACTTCAATATTAAAAGTTATTAAACACCAACATTGTGTAATATTTATTTATATACAGTCACCCCTTGTTTTATTGTGCTTTATTGTGCTTTGCAGATGTTGCATTTTTTACAAATTGAAGGTCTGTGGCAAGCCTGCAAGTCTAGCGATGCCATTTTTCCAACAGCATGTGCTCACATCATATCTCTGGGTCACATTTTGATAATTCTCACAATATTTCAAACTTTTTCATCATTATTACATCTATTATGGTGATCTGTGATCTTTGATGTTACTATTGTATTGGGGTACCACAAACCATGCGCATATAAGCGAACTTAACCAATAAATATTGTGTATGTTCTGACTACTCCATTGACTGGCTGTTCTCTGTCTCTCTCCCTCTCCTTGGGCCTCTCTATTCCTTGAGATACAATAAAATTGAAATTAGGACAATTAATAACCCTACAATGGCCCTTAAGTGTTCGAGTAAAAAAAGGAAGAGTCAATTAATGTGACAAATTTCATGGTTGTCTTATTTTAAGAAATTGCCACAGTCACCACAACCTTCAGTAACCACCACCCTGATCAATCAGCAGCCATCAACATTGAGACAAGACCCTCCACCAGCAAAAAGATTATGACTCACTGAAGGCCCAGATGATGGTCAGCATTTTTTAGCAATAAAATATTTTAAAATTAAGGTATGTACATTTTTTAGACATAACACTATTGTGCACTTAATAAACTAGATTACAGTATAAGCATAACTTTTATATGCACAGGGAAACAAAAAAATTCATGTGACTTGCTCTTTTGCAATATTTTCTTTATTCCAGTGGTTTGGGACCAAACCTGCAATATCTCTGAGATGCCTGTACATGTATACATCCTACTAGATTATAAACTTCTTGAGGGAAAGGACAAAATTTGAACTTCCTCCATCATTCAGTACAGTGTTATATGTACTATGCACTTAATAAATATTTAATGAATGAGTGAACACCGAAAAGAGCATAAGCAAGGCTGGGTTCTTTAAAGTCCTCTGAGGATAGAAGAGGCATTTTTCTAGTCTTAGAATAAGGGGAGAGAGGGGGAAGTTCCCTTTCAGTTCTGTAACTTTATCAAGAATTGATGACTCTTACCAGTTCACTTTCCTCCCTACAGGCTGAGACCTCGGAGAGCAAAGCATTTGTAGTTTCCTCTGGTATTTGCATCTTCACCAAACATTGGAGTTCTTCAGCAAATGTGAGAAGAACTGTACCTCCAATCTCCAAAAGATATTGTTGTATTTCTCTCTGCCTTATGGGGATACTTCTCACAGTCAATGAATCTAGATCAGTTTGAACAACTCCTCTGACCTCTTTTATATGTCTTCTCAGTCCTTTTAATTTCAAGATTAAAGTAGAATGGTTGGTCTGAATCCAAATATTCACCTTTAAGTCTCCCCAGTTCATTATCCGAAGTAGGTTTTCTCTGGCTTCAGCCAGCTCCGGTCGGGGGGAAATAATTTTGTCTTCAGTTATTGAATAACTCATCAAATATTCTCGAATATTGAGCTCTGCCTCAGCTACTTCAACCCTACTGCCCACTATGACCACTGAAGTCAAGATATCTTGCTGAGATTTGACACTATAGAAAGTGACTTTCTTTTCACTACTTAGTGCTGTAAGTAGAGCTTCCCATTCTAGACTATTGGCTGCCCACTGGACCTCTTCCCCTATATCAATCTTCTTTTCATAAACCAGGGTCTTCAGCAATTCTTCTGCTTGTACCAATTCTCCAAAGTCAAGCCCCAAAATCATAACTCCATCAGAAGTGTTCAGTACTGCCAAAATATCTCTAGCAAGGAAAAAATTTTCATTGAAGAGTTCTTCCTGGAGGCTCTGGATAAATTGCACTTGAAATGGAGAAAGTGAGATTGGCCAATCCTTAAAACCACTCAGCAGACTATAAAACTGTCTTTCCACCTCAATCACATCCTGTCGGGGTCCCTGAAAAGTAATCATACCTAAAGGATCTTCCTCCAAGGTTATAGTTACTGGAGAGTGAAGAAGAAGGAGCGACTTGCTTATTGTGTTTTTGACCACCATGTATCTAGGCAGATGGAGAATGGGATGTTTCACACACACTGACTTTTTATCGAAAGCCATTTCCCGAAGACGTTGTACAAACATCTTCATTTCCTCAGCTGGCCCTACAAAGCAAGGGCCTTCATATTCTCGTATGGTTGTAAAAGACTTCACTAGTGATTGTTGCTTCTTCAGAACATTTAGAATATCTGAGTTGGACTCGTAGTGAACAGCATATCTCTTCTTATTTTTCTGAAAAGCATCTTCCACAGCTTTCTCCCAGCTAGAGGGATCTAAGTGTTCACCTTCTGCTATAAATTTAAGCACTCCCAAAGAAACACAAGTTTGGAAAACACAGCCTATCTTCCTTAAATCATCTTCAAATTCTTGGAAAACAGCTGGGGAGTCATTAAGGTACTGGACGAAAGCTCGGTCCTCTTTCTGACAGAGACTGATGGCTTCTAGAAGAAAGGAGGAACAGAGTTGACCAATATAAAAATATAAAATAATTTGAATTCATTGTATCCCTTCTTTCTCGTATCTTACTGACTAGGCTGGAGTAAAGGTAGGAATCGGGAAGTAAAGCATGAAGTATGTCATAACTGCAACAGGTACATAGATTTATGTGTCTTTTAGCCTAATGCCCTTGAGAGTGTGAGGAAGTAGGCTATGAATGACTACAGTGATAAACACGTTATATTAGATGAAAATTTTGAAGAATGGAAATGTTTGTGAATGAGAAGATGCTTGAACTCTCTGGAAAGCTGAGTAATGTCAACTCTATGATATTCCCAGACAGTGTACTTACCAAGAGGGGTCCTGAAATCTTCAGTCACCTGAAAGGGAAAGATGAAAGAATCCTGACATATTTAAAACAAATCAAGATCAAGTAAACAAAAGAAACCATGCCACTTATAAGCATTGAAGCACTGCAACTTTGTACATCTTTTCTAGAAGGGTCTAAGAGTCTCTGGAGTTAGCCGTGTTAATCTCTAAAGAACTGAACAGCCTATATATTCTCATATTAGTCCTTGAAAGCACCTGGGCATCAGACCTGTAATTACAAATCAATAATCTGAACAGGTGACAAAACTGTTCATCTAGTGTCATTAACTTTCACTTTATTATTGTTTCTGTGGGGAAAGACTCCTGCTTAAAACCTCAGCTGTCTCTGGACCACCTCCAACCAGCAATCTACTATAATTTGATAGAAGAAAACCATCTGTCCCCAAAATATCTTGCTTAATTCTACCACTAGAGATCTATTAATTTGGATTAATTAGTTTTTCTATTAAAGTGCAAATCTGCCTAAAAGAAGTAATATGTTAATCTGGCCAGGAGGAGGTAACCTGCAGCCTCGAGGCCACCTGTCACCTTCTAGGTCCTTGGATGCAGCCTTTTGACTGAGTCCAAGTTTTACTGAACAAATCCTTTTATTAAAGGGATTTGTTCTGTGAAGTTTAGATTTAGTCAAAGAGCTGCACTTGAGGACCTAGAGGGCCACATGTGGCCTCGAGGCCGCAGGTTCTCCACCCCTGATCTAGGCAATCAGTTACTGCCACTTCAGTGTGAATTTATTTTACCAAGTTGAATCACTCTAAAAAGCTAAGTGAGAGTAGTTGCCCTTGGGGAAATGAAAGTTTGACAGCTTAGAAGGAGGCATAGCGAAACAATTCAGAGAACAAAAACTAGAATATGGCAATGAAATGTTGGGGTTCCAGGCAGTAAGCAGCTGAGGACACTAGGATCAGAGCAGTGGTGGTATCAGAAGCATGCAAAAGCCAGGAAGGCAAGTGGGAAGATTCACACTTTTGCCTAAGGTACCTCTGTCCATGATGGTTGATGTTGGATTCACTGAAACTTTACCTTCTGAGGAGTGGCTACTCTTAGCGGCTGAATTATCTGCACTAGTTTCATCCACGTGTTGGGTTTTTGTTTTAAGAAGTCATTAATCTCTTCCAACATAATGTTCAAGGAGTTAGAATTCCCAGGAATCTCCAGGTCTAACATGGGAAAGGAGATGGATTCCAGAAAAGAGCCAAGGAAATTGTTCAAGCAGCTCCAGACTACCTGATGAATGATCTGCTGAAATATGTAATAATCATGATAATTAAAATAATTATAAATATAATTAAAATTATAATTATAATACAATGCAAGTATAATTACAAATATGTAGCCTGTCTGTCTCCATAAAAATGTCTGCTGTTTGGTGGGAAGCAACAGAAGCTGGGGCAAAGGTTTGCATGGGAAATAGGATAAAGCTCATAGGGTGCATTTTGGCAATCTCTCCCTTCCTCCTGACTCAGTACATTTATTTATTTTTTTTCTGACTCAATACATTTAAATGAAGTCACAAGGGATTGATAGGCTTTAAAGAGGATCTGAGACAAATAGAATTGGAAGCTGCCAGACCTGTGCATGCATCAGGAAAAGGGCCATAAAGCACTTCTTAGGTTAGTCATGTTTCCCCATTCTTTCAATTAACATATATTTATTATGCACTTATAAAATGTATAGGGTACAATGGTAGATACTGTAGATACAAAGAAGGATAAGACAAAGTCCCTAGCCTGATAGAGATACCAATTTGCTTGTTATCTAGTTGGACAGATGAGATGTGCACATGTGAAAAATTAACAATATAAGGACAAGGGCAGCTAGGTGGCGCAGTGGATAGAGCACTGGCCCTAGAGTCAGGAGGACCTGAAGTCAAATCTGACCTCAGACACATAACGCTTACTAGCTGTGTGACCCTGGGCAAGTCACTTAACCCTAGCCAAAAAACAACAACAACAACAACAACAAAACAAAACAAAACAAAAATCCCCATACAATGAAAGGACAAATATGCCAATAGACATCAAGTACTTGGGAAGTTGTTTCCCCAAAGTGGATTGGACCAAAGCAAACAGAAGGGAAGAAAGATTGATAATGGGCAGGGAGCCACAGGTAGGACTGGTCCATTTTCATTACTGACACCACTTCATTAGTTGATGATTAGAAAAAACATTATTCAAAACAGTAAAAGAAATTCCCATATAGGCGGTGCTTTGCAGTTTACAAAATACTCCCCACACAATAATTTGTGAGGTAGATAGGAGAGTTCAGGGTTTATTATCTCCATTTTAAAAATCGGGAAACTGAGATTTAGAGTAGTTTGCAACTTGCCCATATCTGCACAGCTGGCAAATAGGTTGGTACCAGGCCTTTTGACTCCTAAATCCAAAAAACCCAGCATTACACTAGTTTTGCAGAATAGGGTCAGTATGTTTGAACATGTTTGAATCAACTGGGATGGGAAATATACCTGACAGGCAGTATGGGCTAGTGGATAGATAGCAGCCTCAGAAAGCTCAGTCAAGAAGACTGGAGTTCAAGACCTACTCTCAAGACCCAATGACACATACTGAAGCTAGACATATCACCAAGATTCTCTAGTTTTCTTACACATTACCCTTCTCCAAACACTCAATGATCTAGATAAATTGGCCTCTTCAGGGTTCCACAAACTAAAAGCATAGATAGAATCCTATCTCTACTTTTTTTCTTGGCTATCCCAAACTGTGTGATTGAGAAAAAGACTATAAGATTTAACAGTTTAGAGAGTGTTGGTAGCTTTGGGGTTTTGTTTTGTTTTTTGGATTGTTGGTAACTTTGCAGAGAGCAGTTTTAGTTGAATGAAGTCAGAAGTTAGGCTGCAAGGGGTTGAGGAGTGGGAAGAAATAAAATGGAGGCAATGATTGTTGACTGCTTTTTCTAGGAGTTTGGTGAAGAAAGGGAAGAAAGGACTATAGCTTCAAGCGTTGGTAGGATTGAAGTGAAAAAAATATGAAAGGATGTTTGAAGACAATAGGGAAGGAACAAGTAGATATAGGGAAGAGCTTTTTTGATTAGCCAGTTCATCATTTTATACAATTTCAGAGATACTGGAAATAACCCTGAATTAAGGCAAAATTTAAAACAGTCTATTCCAATAAGATCCCACTCACCTGACTCCTCTCTAGAAGGTAGGTAAGCTTAAGGATACTCTCCAAGATGCAAGACAAGAAAGAGAAATCATACCCCAAAGGTCCTCACCTTTACCTCAGACAACTAAGGGTCTTAAAGTGAGAACATGATATTGGCCTGATAAAGATTAACTTATAAGCAGCACATGACATCAAGAAGTGGCCCCTAGACCACTAGTCCTACTTCCAGCCCAATCTCCTCAGCCATTATCCATTTTTCACCCATAGGAAAGCAACTCTACTGGACAAAGGATGAGTCATCCCCACCAAATGTCAATCAATCACCAACTATCGGACAGGTAAGCCAGCCTAGCTAAAGCAATAAAACACCCTGAGGAAAAGAAGGGAGTTGGCATGTGCCAGGCAAATCAAACCACTACTGCCACTTCAATCTCCACCTTTCCCCAGACCCCAAAGAAGATAAGCCCTGACCTAAACCCAAGAGCCTTGGAAATAGCAGCCAGTACCCCTAGAACACTGGCCCTGTTTCCAGCTCAGCTCCACAGTCATCATGAAAAGTAGTAATCACTGTTGAGATGGTTCATCTTTCTCACAATTACCACCAGCACCAACTGCTGACCAATTTCCCCTGATAGGCAGATAAACCTAAGAGGCCCAGTAAAGGCAGTACATATCATACCATGGTTTTGCTTCTAACCCAGCCCCTATAGCCATCATGGTAACAACCCTATGGAGATGCACCCTGGCAACTGCTTTTATGGTTACTACAGCCTGGCCTTAGCACCTGCAAGTACTAAAGATTTCGAGAAGAAAGTTCCCACCTCCAAAGCCTTTGGCATTATAAAATAACTAAACATCAGAAACTGATATTTTATCAGTGGAAGCTACATTAAAAAAATGCATTACCATCAGCTTTGTTCCTGTACCCTAAGGACTATGGGACTTTTCTATCTGACTTGCAACTGAAACCTCCTAAATGTGCAGTCTCCCAAATCATTAGAATGTGAGTTCCTTGAGAGCAAGGACTGTCTCACTATTTCTATTCGTAAGGCTAGCATTTAGTACAATCCTTTTGTAAGTGAGGTGAATTTTAGTGTGTGTAAGGTGGATTTTGTCATTCTTTTTAGATAATAGTTCCAGGATCCTAGATAATATTTCCCATGAATTATGGTTGAAAACATCTCCATCACGCTTGTGCAGTGAGATATAGAGATGACATAATGTGCGCCTGTGCTGTGCTAGGTCATGACGATATTGCTAAAGTTAAACTGGGAGCATAATGTTGGCAAGATGCCTTCTTTGTCTGCTGTCTTATAAAGCAAGTGGACGCTGGTCAGTGAGGGGGAAGCCCATTTTGGGATTTGGGTAATGCATAGAGGAACACATGTACCTGCCTGATTGGCCCCCATCAAGGCTTAGAGGGAATCTGTGTCTTCCTCAACCGGCTCCCATTGAGGTTTAGGGGATGAGAAGTTATACTCTTATTCTCTCCTGCCCCTGTGAGAAGCATGATTAGGGAATGCTGTAGGATTTGGTGCTCCCATTATCAGCAACCCTCTTTTAAGAAGACTAGACTAGAATAAAATAAGCTTATTTAACCCCTCTGAAGCTGTCTTCCTGTCTGACTGGATCAAAAGTGAATCTGTACCAGAACACCTGTTAGTGTTAGGAGCCCTCCTGCATTCTCCTGTCCAACAAATGGTGTTATCTGTGTGTTTACCTGTGAAACAACTTTACACATAATAAATGCTTAATAAAATCCCTTTTAATTCATCCATATTCCAACAAACATTAGGCCAAACCTTGCTGACTTCTAGGCGCCGTTGAACTAATCTTGCATCCAGGCAGATGATATATAGGATCTGGCAATGCAGACCAGGCAAGCTGGAAGCAGGAACGGTGATAATGTTTCCATGGAGGAGATCCTGGGCATCAAGAATGGTCTCTAGTGCTGCCTGGACCTGGGTAGATGTCTCCTGGACCCAACTCCTATTGTGGGGTTCCAGAATCCAAGGGAAAACCACCACATCTGTCTGTGAACAAAAGAAAAGCCCAGGAAGAAAGAAGAATGGAAATAACTAATAAAAATTAAGATAAATATCCTCTTTAAAAAAAAGTTTCTATCAAGTAATAGAACTTTAAACCATTTTCCCTCAGTCTTGAGGTTTCCAGAGCCCTCCATTTCTCTTTCCCTTAGCCCAAACAGGGATCCTTCATGTTCTAAAAAATCCCGGCAGAAAGAAAGTCTATAGTACTCCTTGGTCACCTTTTCCATGTCTCAAAATCTTCACTGACTAGATGTTCTTTCTTGTGTGTCTAACCTATTTTATATTGTTCTATTCTCAAAGGAGATAAAAAATAGCTTGTTATATCCTCTGAATTCCTTAGAATATTTAAGAACTATTACTGTTCTTCTTTAGGTTTCTCTTTACCCATAACTCTTTTAGCTTTCCCTAGATCCCCATTGCCCAATTGATCATTCCCATTGATCATTCCTGGACCCTTTTCAAGGCTGCATTTGGACTATTGATCTAAGGTGAACCAGACTCAATAGTGACCACTTACTTTCTGGCTAATGAGGCTTCCAACCACCACCTGGGTTATTACAGCTTCCCAGGAGCTCATGATGTAGGGAAGGAGGACATGGTGATCCTTTCCACGGGGCCACCACCTGCAACATTCCACCTCACACTCAGCTACAAAGTCATTATCATTTACTGCAATTGTCAGACTCTTCAGGCTGCTCCTTGTGGGCTGAACGCTCTTAAACTCCTTGACTCCCAGAATGATCCCCTTTGCTAGGGCTGCTGGACCTGTGGGGTGGATCACCAACGAAGCACTTTTCTCTTGGGATGCAGCTTGCAGTGCCAAAGTGACTGCACTGGCTGTCAGCTCCTGGCTTCCATCTATAGAAGCTGGCTTCCTCCTTGAGCTAGGTCCAGCCCAGGAAGATAACAGCACCACTTGTAGGAGCACCTGGGGTATACCTCGCTTATTCAGGATATGCTGCCTCAGCACCCTTACCTTGGGCACTGCTTTGACTTCATTATGTCTGTCCAGTGGCCTACTGCTAATGCTCATGGTAACAGAGGCTCGGAAAGTGGAAGCTTCTCCTTCCCAGAGATAGAGATTAAGGTCATCTCCTACCTGGAAGAAACCACTCATCCTTCTTTGCTTTTGAATAAGACCAGGCCATGGATTCATTCTCACAGTGGAATTGAGAAGGATCAACAGTTTACTGATGGCAATCTTGGCATTAGAAGTCACTTTCTGGGAACCAAAGAAGGAAATGATTGCTGAGTCCTGGACTATTTGCCAGTCAACTTTCACCTTCCAAAGAGACAAATCCAGTGTTCCCTGTAGGACCTTCCATAAATGAAACTCCTCAAGGGTCACATATAGAGTCTCATTTGTGCTTGGATATCTCTGAAGGTGATCCGGAGTCATCCAATCTTTACTGTCCCTGCTATATGCTGAGGAGCCTTGTGGATGTCTCCCTGAGACTCTCATAAGAGGACCATGAGAGAGTTTGACTGTTTCCAAGCTGAATCTGGGATCCTTTAGTTGTTTATCATCTGAGACTCTTTCATAGCAGCTTCTTAGATGATATCCATTGCAGGTCACAGGTCCAGACATGTTTGATCCAACCTTTTTACTTCTAGTCCAAAATTCAAAAGCCACCTATCAGATTCCCCAACCTCGCTGAAAAAGTTCAGAAAAGAACTTTGTGTAAGACAAATAATCACAGCCTGATATTGATAATAGCTGTGTAATTAGCAACCCCTGTGAGAGAGAATCCTCAGGTGAATTTACCAGCTTGCATTCTGAAAGGAGCTGTGCTGGACCAGGTTAAAATTTGATTTCTGGCTTTCCTTGCTTCTCTCTCTCTTCCTGAGCATCTCTGTTGTCCCCCGTCAATTAAGGTTGTGGGAGTGGGACTGGAGGAATAAGAGGGAAGAAAAATTAGTTTAAAAAAAGAGAAAAGCCACAGAAGTAGAGCATATCCAGTCACATAATCTCACCATTCTTCAGATGGCTCTGTG
This sequence comes from Vombatus ursinus, assembly GCF_900497805.2. NCBI lineage: Eukaryota > Metazoa > Chordata > Mammalia > Diprotodontia > Vombatidae > Vombatus > Vombatus ursinus. The sequence goes on from NW_020954672.1 coordinate 300,916, forward strand.
GTTTGGGGGTTCATTCAGTGATTTTGAGCTCACTGGGAGGAATTCATTACACTGGAAACAGAGATTTAGAAAAAACAAAACACCAAATCTGTCACACACATTCCATAGCACTTTTATTAAAAAAAATTAAATATTAAAAAAAATCACATACCCAGCAAAAGTGATACTGCCTCCATCATTCTTTCTTACGAAAAGTCACTTTTCCCCAGCATAGATATTCCTGTGACCCTCCTACTGACTGTCCAGGATGTTCTTCCAAATGACTCTTCTCTCCTTTAATTTAGAGACCTTCCTACAATCAGCAATCAACATGCCAAGCTCTTAAAAGACTAGAAAACTTTATTTCAGTTTCATTTCCTTGAAAACTTACTCAATGGCTTTAACCCAGGAGGTGGGGTTTAAAAAGCAAATATATATAAAAAATATACGGATGAGCTTATCAAACTTCAACATTTTCAAGATGAAATGAGAATAAGGATAAGTGAGGAGAAAACAGCTGAGAAAATTTGGGAGCTTTAAAATTAAGATCAAGTTCCTTCCCAAAATTTCTATTCCAGCAGTGTTTTAACTTTCTCAAAACTGAAACTGAATCACTCCCTAGCCCTCACATTCTTCCCAGGCGGCTCAGTAAGCAACAATCTAGTGGCAGCTGCTTTACCCAGAGAGCAAGGGAAAACTAAGGAAAAATCTAGAAAGTAATAAAAACAAGGATAGAGCTTATGGGGAAATGTTAAAGGACTTGGGGGCTTATTCAACCTGCAAGAGAGGAAACTGAGGAAAAACTGAATAATGATTTTCAAAGTATCAACAGGTTCTACTACCATAGAAAATAGTAACTAGCTTTTGTCTTTTCACTGTCTAACAAATGAGACGATGGGTTTTGATGCAGCTAGATTGAAGTAGAATGTCAGACTTACTTGGCAATCCTTCCTCCACAAACCCCCCAACTCCCAGTCCAGAGGTGTCCTGAAAAGCATGTGTAGTAGTGTAGTATAATGGTATAATAAAGGAGGCAGTGTATGGTATAATAGAAAGACCACAGGTTTGGGAATCAGAAGACCTGGGTTCAAATCTTTGCCTTTGATAACTACATCATCTGTGTGAATTGGACAAGAGATTTAAGTAATCTCTTTGAGTCTTGGTTTTTTATCTATACAATGAGGGAGTTGGACGAGGGCTTCTGAGAGCCCTTCCGGATCTAAATCTATGGTCATAGATTTAAGTCATAAATCTATGGTCACAGATCTAAGGGCAGATCAGTTGGTCAATCACATTTATTAAGGACTTGCTATAAGCCAAGCACTGCGCTTAGGAAAAAAAGGCAAAAGACAGTCCCTGCTCTCAGGAAGATTACAATCTCACAAGGAGACATCATGCAAACAACTATATCCAAAAGAGCTATCAAAAAGATAAATTGGAAATAATCCACAGAGGGAAGGTACTGGTAATTAGGAGGACTAAGAAAGTCTTCCTGGAAAACATAAGATTTTAGCTGGGACTTGAAAGAAACCAGGGAAGCCAAAAGGAATAAATGAGGAGGGAGAGAATTCTAAGCTCTCCAGGGACAATCAGTCCAAGTCAAGAGATGGTGTATCTTGTTTGGAGGAGGATGGGGAGGAAGGTGAAAGAAGACTGAAAAAGGAGGGGAGTAGGTTATGAAGGGCTTTGGATGCCAAATAGAGGATTTTATATTTGATCCTGGAGGAGGTGGTGAGCCACTGGAGTTTACTGAGTAGGGGAGTGATTGTAGTTAGACTTACACTTTTAAGAAAAAAGGAAAAAAAAATTTAAAAGAAGAAATGGAGGGAAAGGAATGGAAGGAAAGTAAACAAACATTTATTAAGTATTAACTTTGTGCCAGGCATTGCGCCAAGTGCTTTACAAATATTATCTTCTTTAATAATGAGAGGACTGGGAAGAGAACGAAAGGTGGTAGCAGGGACATGTAGTAAAGGTAAATAATAAAGGGCAATAGAACGTGGAGTAAGCAGAGTCTCAGTAAAAAGGAAAAATAAATACCTTAAGAAGGGAAAAACTGAGAAAGGAAACAAAGTATCACAAATGTGGGCTGGGAGCTTTGATAGGAATCAAGAGAGTTCAAACAAGGGATCTCAATGTAGACTAGTGACCAATCCAACCATTCTTTCACCTGTCTTCCTGTCCGTAGATGACGGGGAGAAAAGTTGCAGAGTATAGTGGGAAGTGGGCTTGATTTAGAGTCCAGGGATCTGTATTCAAATTCCACCTCATCTGCTTGCACCCTGTATGATATTGGGCAAGTTTTTGGATGTCCTTTTTGCTTAATGCCTCTGGGTCTCAATTTCCTCAACTAAAAGAAGTTGAAACTAAAAGAAACTCTGAAGTCACCTTCTAACTTTACATCTATGATCTTGTGAATAATTTCCAAAGAACATTACCAACCCTGGGAAGTCATATGTTGCTTCAGGCTAGAGGTAAAATACGACCCAATAACCATGTTGAGGGCATTCCTGAGTCCACTGGGTGCCAGATCCTCTCTCTTCCTTTTCACTTGCCTTTCTTCCTGGAGTGCTTTTCTTTGCTGTGCCTAGACTAAGAGGCACCCTCTGAACATCTCTACTATCAGAGAAACAATGCTTGTGCTGGCTCCAACACTTCTTCTTAATTTGGAGATCATAGTAATTACTTTTAAAAATTGTAAAGATTTTTTAAATTATCCATACTTTTTAAAAAGTTATCCGTACTTCATTGTCTCCAATGTCTCATCATCCACTTACTTTTCAGCTACTTATAACCTGGCTTCCAACCCCATTGTTCTCCTGAAACTTCTCTCTCTAAAATCACTAATGACCTCCACTACTAAGTCCAGTGTCCTTTTCTCATTTTCCTTCCCGCTAGTTCTATCTTCTGATTTTACACTGTAAATCATCTCATCCTTAGAGATATTCTTTACTTCCTTGGCCTCCTTACCATTATTTTCAGTAGTTAGGTAGCACAGTGGATAGAGCACTAGATTTGGAATCAGGAAAATCTGAGTTCAAATCCTGCCTTAAATATTTAACTAGCTGTGTGACTCTGGGCAAGTCAATTAACTTTAGTCAATTAACAGCTGTAAAAGGGTGCTAATAATAAAACCTACCTCTCATGGTTGTTAGGAGGATAAATTAAGATATTTGTAAAGCACCATATAAATGCTAGCTATTACTATTGTCCTTCCATCTGTTAAATCCCTCCACATTCTCTTTTGCTAGATTATCATCCATCTCCTACCCTCTAAGGATGGGTTTTTCCTAAGGCTCTATACTGCACCTTTTTTTCTCTACAACCTCTCCTTTGGTGATCTCATCTGTTTCCTTAGTTCATTTGTCATCTTTATACACATAAAAAACTGAAGTAAGACCACATCATACAGGCTACAAGTAAATACAGTTTATCTTTATTCTTCATGACCTACAGATGACTCCCACATCAAATGAGGGCCCTTTATTTTACAGATAAGGAAACTGAGGCCCAGGAGGTTAAATAACTTATACAAAGCCCTATTAGAAGTAAATGACAGAGATAGGATTTGAACCCACATCCTTTGACTGTATACTTTGACCATGTCACTCCTCTGCTCAAAAATCTTCAGTGGCTCCCTTTTACCTCTGGGATAAAAAAAATTATTCTTTCTAGAATTTAAAGCTCTAAACAGTTTGGCTCCATCCTGTTTTTCCTAACGTATCCATTATTGGTCCTCTTAATGTACTCTATATTTCAGTCAAACTGGCCTACTTAAACTGTTCCCTGGACTTAGCATTCTATATCCCTTCTTGCCTTTGCATAAACTTTTCTCCCTCCTTCCTCACCCACCATTCCTGAAATGCCCTCGACCTTCATGTCTTCAGCTTAGAATCCTTTTCCTTCAAGGCTCAGCTCAGGTACCATCTCTTATGGGAAGCCTTGCCTGTCTCCACCCCCCACCCCCACCATTGTCAGTGCTGTCTCCCTCAGGTGATAGCAAATTACTGTGAATGGACAAAGAGGAGTGACGGGATGGTTACACGGGGAAGACAGGAAATATATATACATAACATACATATAATAAATATTATGTTATATGATAATATCTATCTATATATATAAAATAAAGGTGGGGTGGAGTAAAGAAGAGATGGCAATCATTGGGAGAGGACTGGAAGAGGTAGAACTAGGGATAAAAGAGAAGAAAGGTAATAACTGAGGGATAGGTGGGGAGGGAAGGGAAGAAGGGGAAGGGAGCTGATTTCTCTCCATTAACCTGAATACACTAAGAATGGGTAGAATAAATCACAAGATCTTGACAATTATATCCCCTGCTAATTCATGCTATTAAAGCTCACAAAGCCCTCACTGTTACTCTGCAATCCTTCCTAGTATTATGATAACTAGAATATAAATAGTGTAGGGAAATTTTTTCTTATATATTTTCCAGAAAACCTTATTTCTCAATGTTATTTGAACCTACCTTGATGTGGCAAGAAATTGGTTGACCTTAGAGATGCTTCCAAGAAAGTGGGATGGCTGCAAGGAATGCTTGAATCTCCCCCAGGTATTAGGGTCCACCCAGTGCTTGTTTTGGAGGTTCCCCAAATTTCAACATTTATGCTTACATTTCAAGCAATTGCTACCTGCAGTCTTCATGCTGATACTCTTCTCTGAACCCATATACAATATAAACCTCAAAGAGACTGAGGAGGGAGTTCTTCTGGCTTTCTTCCCTACCAAATGATCTAATTTCTTTCTAAAACTATTTCAGATTTTGGGGTTTGTTCTCATGATTAACACTAGCATTTATATAGCCCTTTAAGAGTTGTGATGCACTTTACAAATGTTATCTCACAGAAACACTGTTTGGTGAGTGTTACTATTATCATCATTTTACAGATGAGGAAACTAAGGCAAGACAGGTTAAGTGGCTTGCCCAGGTAATAAGTGACTGAGGTAGAATTAAGACTTGAGTCTTCTTGACTCCAGGACCAGTGCTTTGTACACTTCTCACCACAGCTTTCTCAAACTTTATTTCTACTTTCCTTCAAGCCACCAACCCTATACCCCACCCTTTTCACTCTCAACATAAGACCTTGTTTTCTCCTGTGCTAAAGTCAAGGCTCTTTGATTTGCGCTTTCTCAGCTTTCCTCCTTCACTCTTAGAAGTCTAGTTTCAGCCATCTTTTCTTCTTTCTTGTCTCAGAGGAAAGTCTAGTCACATCTACTAGTCAGTCTCAGAGGAAAGCTGTCACATCTCCTTTCTAAGGCTATCCTCTATCACTTATGACCTTGTTTTGTTTCTTTCTCTTCTGGGAACCTAGAACCCTCAATCACTTAACTCACACTTTTAACCTTCCCCTTCCTCTTCTTTTAAGCTTTCCCTCACCTCCATGGTTCCTTCCCTTTGCCCTTCATTCCACTCTATCCCACTGCCAATACTTTCCATTATTCCCAGCCTTTCCCTCTTTTTTCAACCCCAAACATTCCCAAAATATTTATCTGATATCACCTTTGCCATCTGATAATTGCCTCCTCTTTATATTTATCTGTGTACAAGTTATGCTCATCTCCAAGCACCTACCCTCATCTCCATAGAAGCTCCTTGAGGTCAGAAACTGTTTTGTTTTGTTGGGTTTTTTTTTTGTTTTTTTAATTTGTATTTCTAAAGCCTAGGATCTTTAGTAGCCACTCAATGTGATTATTGAATTGATCCAACTCAGCTACTCCGTTGAACTACAATCCCATCTCTCTTTCCTCTCTCAGAAAAAAGATCAAGGAAGACTATACAGACAGTTCTTGCTTTATGCAAGTGGACCATTCCATAGGCCTCTACCTAAAGCAGTTTCACATAATGAAAATGAGGCAAATTTAGGGTTAGGGTTAGAGTCAGAGGATTAGGGTTAAAATTGATTAGGAGTCAGAGGCAGAGTTGGAGTCAGGGTTAGAGTTAGAATTGGGGAGTCTGATGTGGATTTAGGGTTTAGAGTTTGCTCCTACTCACCCACTTAGCCTATATAACAAAGGCATACACAAAAAAATACCTTTATTCAAATGATGAAATACACTAAAATGCAGACATATTAAATACTGTTCCATGATAATAAACAGAATTATGAAATGAAAGGTAAAGTTAATGATAACGTATGCACAGTACTATACAGTAAAGCTAACATAAACGTGCAGTATGTTGCCCCCTCCTCACCCACTGCACACACCCTTTATTATTGGTAGTTGGCTGAAATTTCTTTCAGAATTCTTTAAGTAAAATTGAATTTGCATAATGCCAATTTATGTAAAGCAAGAACTGCCTGTAGTTACTTCCTTCCCTTCCTTACCGGTATTTAGCTTTTAACCCTCCCATTCAAATTGAAACTGTTTTCCAATGATTCCAAGTCACCAATGATCTTCCTAACCTCTCTCCAATTAGCCCCCAAACCTCATTGATTCTACTTCCAAAATACTTCTATTACAATAGCTTTCATACTTCTTGTCTTCATTTTCTCCCTTTTCCAAACAATCCTAGATCCTCCTATCAAATAAATCTTCCTAAGGCACAACTGATCACCTCACTTCCCACACAAAAACATTCAATGGCTATCTACTGCCTATAAAATATAGACCGAATTCCTTAATCTAGCATTTAAAGCCCTCCATTTTTGCGAGCCTCATCTTAATGCTCCTCTTTTCTCATCCTATAGCTCTAACCAAACCAGGCTCTTCAACATTTCCTCAACACGCCCTAGATTTTCTCTATTTGAAGTGTTTGCTCAACTTGTCTCATGTGCCTTAAATGCCTGTATCTTTGGGGTTTTAAGGAAGAGAGCCACAGCTATACTCACAAAGGAATTACCTAGTTAGATACTGATGTTAAAACAAACTATACAGTGAGAACATGTACTAGTCATTAACAAAGCCACCCAGGTTCCCTTTGCCCCAATCTGGAACACACTGCAGCATTCCATTCCAGAGCTGGTCAGCACTGCCACATTAGCAGACTGGCTTGAATGGCTTCTTAGGCCTTAAACTGTCTTGTCGAGACTGCTAGGTGGTATAACAGATAGAGCACTAGGCCTGAAATTAGGAAATCCTGAGTTCAAATTTGGTCACAGATATTTATTAGCTGTGTGACCCTGGGCAAGTCACTTAAACTCAATTTCCTCATCTGTAAAATGAGGTTAATAAGAGCACCTACCTATGGTTGTTGTGAGGATATAAAGAAATAATATCTGTAAAAGTGTTTCCCAAACCCTGAAGGGCTATGTAAATGCTAGCTATCATTATTGTTAATGTTGTTTTATATTCAGACCAGAGGGAGCCCTTTACAAATGTAGTAGACTTAAGCACTCTGTATCAACCAGTCTTGAGTAAGTTAGGTAAGAATAAGGGCTAGCTCTCAGTAACGGCCTGGTAATCTTTTTTCAGGGCAGCTAGGAAGCACGGGGCACAGTTCGTGACCTGGAAACAGAAAGACTCATCTTCCCGAATTCAAATCTGTCCTCAGACACTTACTAGCTAGGTGATCCTAGGCAAGTCACTTAACCCTGTTTGCCTCAGTTTCTTCATGTGTAAAATGAGCTGGAGAAGGAAATGGCAACCCATTCCAGTATCTTTGCCAAGAAAACCCCAAAATGGGGTCACAAAGAGTTGGACATGACTAAAGACCCACGAAATTCTTTTTTGAGGAGGCAGCTAGGTGGCTTAGCAGATAGAGTGCTGGGTCTAGAGTCAGGAAGACCTGAGTTCCAACATGGAACTTACTAACTGTGTGACCCAGGCAAATCACTTAATTTGTTTGCGTTAATCCACTGGAGAAGGAAATGGCAAACCATTCCTTCATCTTTGCCAAGAAAACCAAATGGACAGTATTAGCAGGCTATAGTTGGGCATGACTAATCAATTGAACAACAACAAAAATTCCTTTAGTACTTAGTGATTACATTTATCATTGATTCAATAGCCACTGTGACTGTTTCTATGTCTTTTCCTCATTCTGGGTGAAGTGTCCTCATCTGACTGGACTGCTTCTGCTTGACATACCTAAGTACTGGTTGAAGTCCTACACATTCTTCAATGCTTATATCACTCCACTTCCCCCATGAAGACTTCCCTGATTCCCACCTATGTTACAGCACTCCCTCTCCCTAAATAGAAAATGATTCTCTTCCTTCTTTGAGCTCCTAAGTCACTCTATCTATACAACTCTTGTTGCCACCCAAGACATGATTGGGTTGCCCTGGATTGCTGCACTTCCACAAAGATGACAGGACCACTAAGGCCACTGTGGCCAGAGACCTGCGTGGCAGAGGTGATCTTGATCTATCCCAAGTTCCTAGGCTAGGAGCTACTGTGACTCACCTAGGGCTGGTGAACTTCAGGGGAAGAATGTTTTCCTTACTACTTTTCCTATAATTTCCCCTTGTTTTATCCATGATCCCCTGGATACATTGAGAATATGTCACTTGGAAATTCTCCATTTCATCTGAAAAACTGGAAAAGCAAACAGGAAGGTCATGAGCAGGACCGAATGATTTAGAGAATAATAATAGCTTTATTATTAGCTAACATTTATATAGCAGGCACTTACTGGCTGGTGACCCAGGCAAGTCTCTTAACCAGTTGGTCTTAAACTACTGAAGAAGGAAGTGGCAAACCACTCCAGTATCTTTGCCAAGAAAACCACATGGACATTTTTGGCATGCTACATAGTCAGGCTATTTATATAGCATGATTCTATGACAGGCATTGTGCTAAGCTCTTTTACTGTTATTATCTTATTTGGTCCTCATAACAGCCCCAGGAAGTAGGTGCTATTATTATCCCTATTTTACAGTTGAGGAAACTGAGGCAAACAGGGATTATATGTGATAACTTGTGTGATCCTTGTCCAGGATCACACAGCTAGTAAGTGTCTGAGGCCAGATTTGAACTCATCTTCATGACTCCAGGTCCAGCACTCTGTCTACTGCACCACCTAGCTGCCTCTGGATTTAGAATTGGAAGCATCTCAGAGAGCATCTAGTCCCCCTGTACTTGAACAAGAATCTGCTCAATTACATATCCAACAAACAGTCATCTAGACTCTGCTTGAAGGTCTCTAGTGAAATAGCCCATCGCACTGTGGGAGAACTCTAAGAAGTATATTCAGTAGGGGGAACATGTTTTGCTTTATTGTGCTCATGTAATATAGGGGTCCTTTCTTTTTATTAGGTGAGGGGAGGTGGGATGGATGGGAAATAAACGTGTGTTGTTGTTTAGTTGTTTTCAGTTGTGTCCAAGTCTTCATGACCCCATTTAGGGTTTTCTTGGCAAAGATACTAGAGTGGTTTGCCATTTCCTTCTCTGACTTATTTTATAGATGCCAAAACTGAGGCATACAGGATTAAGTGACTTGCCTAGGGTCATACAGGTAATAAGTGCCTGAGGCTGGATTGGAAGCCAGGTCTTCCTGTCTTCAGGCATGGTACTCTATCAGCTGTGCCACCTAGCTCCACATCATCTGTCCTCCTCATCTCTGCCATTGCTTAAGACTCCAGCACAATCCTTAGCCATTATAACCTTCTTCATTACCAGCTCTTAGATGAGCATTTCTTCATTATTGTAAGTCAGGTTCATATGACAATTCCATCCTGAACATCAAACATTCTGACACTATTGCCATACCTGTCCCAACTGAACATCAAAATTTCAAGACTTTTTACAAAATTGTCTGTTGCATCTACTGGCCCCCAATCAAATCATCAGTATCTTCAAATGGCAGGCTGTTGTGATGGTGGAGGACGACCTGAAGGTAGCTCCAAACTTCTTTTAATACTTTTAGGATGACAATCTTTTCATGGATAACATCTACTCCTGAGGGCTAACCCATCACTCTTGTGCCTTTCAGCCTGTATTGACAAGGGTCAGGAGCACAAGGTAGAAGCCACTTGACCTGATTTCCTCTATCCAAAATACAGTTTTCCTTGTATCTGGAGTTAGCTGAACTATGGGATGAACTGGAAAGCAAATGTTCCAAGGCCTATGGGGATGACTAGATCTGATGGCTATGGGAGCAAGCATGATGAATTAAGGAGCATGGTAGAATGAATAGGGTCTTGGATTTGGAGTCAGAAAGACTGGTGTTTAAATCCCACTTAAACACTTATTAGTTGTATGACCATGGTCAAATTATATAATTTTCTGTCTCTGTTTTCCTCATCCGCAAAATGAGGGGGTTGGACTTAATGGCCTCTAAGTTCTCTTTCAACTCTAATTTTATGATTCTGTGATAACCAATCACCTTTAGTCACAAGGGGGTAAGCCAAAGACAGTTCTTTGACCATCAAGCTGAACCAGGGTTTTGTACCTTTCCACAATTAAACCTATCCTACCTGAAACAGGAGACTCATGATTGAAACTTCTCTCCCCAGGAATATATTGTCTCTCAAAGTAAATGTAGAAAAGAAAAAAGGCAAGCAGTAGCAGGAGTTAGGGAAGTGCAGGCACATTTACTGGGGACAGGAGAGTTTCAGAACCTTTGTTGTAGATATTACGGATAACATCAAGTTAGGTCTTCCCCAGAGTGGCTTGTCAGTTTTCTGTTCCAAGGCCTGTGGGTATACTTGGCACCTCCATAGGAAAGCACTGGCAATGACTCAAGAGAGAGTTTGCAGTGGAGGCCATTCTGAGGAATGATGGAATCTGGTCCAGAGGCTGTATTGTTCTTTTTATACATTTCCTTATCAGTTCCATTTTTTTCTTTTCTTCTTTGATGTAGCATTCCACATGTTTTCTAGACCTCGTAAGAGAAGTTGAGACATCTTTCCTGTCAATGATGGAAAAATTTTTCTTGAAGAAATACTTGGGCACCTGGGTTTGGCATGACAGAGAGGAGAAATCCAGTTTGGCTTCCTCCAGGAAAATCTTCAGAAAATTACAATCTTTAGAGAGTTCTCTCTTACTGGGCATTCCTTCTCCTTATGGGTTTTTCCTCTCTAGATGTGTGTCTTTTAACCAAGGTTCACTTTTCCATTTCATTTCCCATCTTTGGTACTTAGTTTCTTCATTTCTAAATTGAAAACACTGGATTAGATGACATTTAAGGTCCAATCTGGCTCTAAATTCATGATACTACTGTAAGGATGGAGTCAAAACCACCTCATCCCATTGTGATGGTTCATACTTTAACAAGATGATAACATGTTTTAATCATTTATAGACCTTAGACCAGGGATGTAGATAGATTTCACAGGATTCATGAACTTGGGGAAAAACATTATACTAACTTCCAACTGAATATAGCATTTTCTTTAATTATTTAAAAACATTTTAAGAAGGGGTCCATAGGCTTCATCAGACTGTCAAAGGGGTCTTTGATACAAAAAAGCTTATGAAGCCCTGCCTTAGACTAAACTTTTGAACTGATTCATATCAATGACCAAGAATTGTGATTGGATAGGTAAAAGAAACTTGGTCATATTTCAAGGATTGCCTATAAATGATCAGTTTAGGACAGGGGTGGGGAACCTGCACCCTTAAAGCCACATGTGGCCCTCTAGGTCCTCAAGTACAGCCCTTTGACAGAATCCAAACTTCACAGAACAAATCTCCTTAATAAAAATGATTTGTTCTGTAAAACCTGGACTCAGTCAAAAGGCAGAATCCAAGGACCTAGAAGGCCACATGTGGCCTCGAGGCCGCAGGCTCCCCAACCCTGGTTTAGGAGGAACTTGGGGGTGAGGGATGATGGGGGTGGAAGAGACGAAAGTCCTTGGTTTCTGATTAGAGAAGGACCTTGTGAGCTCTGAGGGGCCTAGAGGATGTTGAATCTGCCATCTTCCCATTGGTGCCTAGCATCATCCCTTCTTCTCTTCCCCCAATGCAGAGGTAGTTCCATTTTCTCTTTGGTGCCCTATTCATATTCCTAGATCATCTGGTGGCAATGTCTGTTTCAGGAGCCAAGGACAGACTGGATGCATGGTTCTGGGTGCATCTAGCAAAGAGACTTATACCATACCTAAAAGGAACTTCTTGAATATCCCCCAAATTGGGGGTGAGGTGGGATAGGAAGGATTTCCAGCATTCAAGAGCTGTGACACATATTCCATCTCAGCTTGATTCCACTTTCCCCTGGACTCTATATAGTTGCGGGCAAGAGTGTCACAGATATCAGGGTATATTTTGTACCAGCTGCTCTTATTCTATCTTCTTAGTAAATACTCATTTCTAAAATCTACTTAAGGTTGGCTGAATAAATTGATTCTCAACTGATAATCCAAGTTAGGGGTAGAACTCTAACCTTTTTGTGTCTTTTTTTGGGGGGGGGGACTTGGGTTATATTATGATACTTATTAGCTGTGTGACTGGGTAAATCATTTCAATTCTGTTTCACTAGTCTCATTTATAAAATGGGGATATTACTTGCACATCCTTCCTCCTAGGTCTTATTGCAAGGAAAGTGCTTTATAAACCTTAAAGTCCTTGAGAAATATGAGTTGTTACTGGTTTTTGTTTGTTTGCTTGCTTTTTGGTGAGGCCATTGGGGTTAAGTGACTTGCCCAGAGTCACACAGCTAGTAAGAGTGTCAAGTGTCTAAGGTCAGATTTGAACTCAGGTCCTCCTGGCTCCAAGGCTGGAGCTCTATCCACTGTAGCCGCCCCTGTTACTGTTTATATGATTACTGCCAACCAATTCAATTCAATCCAATAAATATTTATTAAGCAAATACTATATGCCAAACAAGGCAACTAGGTAGTACAGTGGATAGAGCTCTGGGCCTTCAGGCAGAAAGACTCACCTTCCCAAGTTCAAATCTGCCCGCTGACACTTACTAGCTATGTGACCCTGAGCAAGTCACTTAACCCTATTTGGCTCAGTTTCCTCATCTGTAAAATGAGCTGGAGAAGGAAATGACAAACCACTCCAGTATCTCTGTCAAGAAAACCTCAAATGGGGTCATGAAGAGTCCATAGAACTGAAAAGACTGAACAGCAACCGCTTGTGTGAGGCACTTAGCTAATCGCTGGGTATGCAAAAAGAGGCAAAAGACAGCCCCTGCCCTCAAGGAGATTACAGTCTAAAGGGGGGGAAAACATGCAACCAAATATATACAAAGCAATCTCTCTCTTTCTGTATATGTGTGTGTGTGTATGTGTATGTATATATATATGTGTGTATATATGGGTGTGTATGTATGTATGTATGTATATATACACACACAGCAGAAAGTAATGGCCCTCAAGGCCACTGTGTTTGGGCTACTTTGAGCTCATTCTTCCTGGATCGAGCCTGAGGGTAGCTATCCCTTTAAAGCTAACTCGCACAAACCGTTTAGAGTAGGGCTTTGTTTCCCCAAGAGTCATAGAGGGCTGGAGTTTTGAGTCGTACTTGCTGGGGAGGAGACACACAGGCAAACAAGCCTGCAGGACCCTTCCCGTGCCTCCTGAGCCTGAAATCTCAGTAAGTCCTTCTCTCCCCGAGGCTCACCCCAATCCCTACCTCCGAGTCTAGGCTAGCTGGTTTTGTCACCCTCCAGCCAGATTTCTCCTCGGTTTTCTGCAGTCTCTGCCCCATACCTGCTGACAGCTATCTGATCTCCCTTCCCGGCTACCAGGTTCTTGCTTCCCACTCTGGGCAGGAGGAGGAGCAGCTGGGCTTCTTCCGGGTCCTGCCAACGCCCTTCCCTCTTTCTAGCCAGGATTCTTTCCTGCTGGGCTGTTTCTGTGGCTGTCTTTCCAAGGAGGGCCTGTGCACAGGTAACCAGCCCCACTCCTTCCTGCGCCCCCACTGTGGATCCCCAGCTCTCCCTTACTGTGGTCTCTACTGGGAGGGAGCCAGCCTGCCCTGACCGATGGGAGGCTGGAACAGGAGCCTGGTGCTGGGATGGGCTGGACGACCCGGGAGCCAAGGGGCTGCGGCTGGGACAATGGGGTGCCCTTAGATCCTCAAAAGAGGGGACCTCCAGTCATCTCTGCTCTTTATGCTCCCAGGAACAGAAAGGACTGACCGGAAGTCCTCCCCACTGTCCTTGACAGAGTTTGTATTTTGATACCCTCCCCTCTCCTTTAGGAAAATTCCCTTATCTATCATAATTTAGCTCTCTAGGCTCTCGGTGTGCCCTCCAAAACTTGTTTGTGAGAAAGGGCCCAATATACTCATTCCCAAAAAAAGTATTAGAGTATTTTAAGAAGTCCAAATAGTTTAATGTGTTATTCACCTGGGGGTGTTTGCATTTCAACAAGGGATAATTTCTAAGGAAATGAATCTTTAATTGAGGAACTTGAGGGGAGGGAGAAGAGAGAACAAGCACTTAAGCACCTACTACATGCCAGGCACTTTACAAATATTATATCGTTTGATCCTCATAACAACCCTAGGATGTGGGTGCTGTTTTCATCCCCATTTTACAGTTGAGGAAACTGAAGAAAACAGAGAATAAGTGACTTGCCAAAGGTTACACAGCCAGTAAATGTCTAGGGCAGGATTTGAACTGGGGTCTTTCTGACTTCAGATCCAGAGCTCTATCCACTGTGCCACTTAACTGACCTTCTAATAACACCAGATGCACCATCTTTGCAACCTTTGCACCAGGCCACTGTAGACCTGGAGGACTTAACTTCTGCTTCTCTAAGCACTGGAAAACAGGGAGTGGCCTGAAGGGTCTGATTATAAAATTATCTCAAGGCCTGAGAGAGCAGCTCTGCTTGGGTGTGTAGGGTAGTAAAAGGGAATGTGCTTGGAGCACTGAACAGCAATTACTCGTCACAGCACGCTACAGGCCTGGAATGTAAATTTGGTTCTTTACTAAGCCTGGTATCTAAGCTACCAAGATCATACTGTGCATATAGTTTTTCTGTTCCAAATGATATAGATATTGAGGTGCCACTTCCTCCTTGAAGCCTTCCCTGAATGAAAATGATTTCTCTCCTCAAAAAATTTTAGTGCACTTATTAGAGAAGCTTAATGACTTGCCCATGCCAGGTCTGTGCTAAGATTTAAACACAGACCTTTCTGACCGCAAGTCCAGCATAATACCCACCATGCCTCAAAGGCTCTTATTTTTAAAGCATTAATATTTTAAATGTATAGATTGAGGTGGGGAACCTGCAGTCTCGAGGCTACATGTGGCCCTCTAGGTCCTCAAGAGCTGCTCTTTGCCTGAACCCAAACTTCACAGAACAAATCTCCTTAATAAAAGGATTTGTTAGTAAAACTTGAACTCAGTTAAAAGGCTGCGGACCTAGAACACCACACGTGGCCTGGAGGCCAAAAGTTTCCCACTCCGGATAGATTAACGGAAAAGGGACCCAAGTCAGGTAAATGCATTTCTTATGTTCTCTATTAGATGATAAAATCCTTGAGGACAGGAGCTCAATTGTTTATTTGTTTTCATGTCCCCAGAATGAACATGGGATCATATTGTAAGGATTTAATAAAAGCTTTCTGAATTTTAATTAGAATATTAACACACAAACAAACCTTTGGCACATGACCCTTTTCCTTGTAGCTTATTTTTGTTTTTATTTTTCACTTTAGTACCGCTAGGCTTTTTCTACCCTGACCCCTTTCATTCCAGCCTTGCTTTCCCTTCCCATACTCCCCCACCCACCCACCCACCACTTCTCCCTAGTAGTAACTTGGACCATTCTGGTTTGGAAAAATCTATCATTGGATCATTCTAGTTTGGAAAAATCTGTCATTGAGTTCTACTTCTTTGTGCCCTGAAAAGACAGGATAGCTAGGATGAAAAGTTGAATGGTTCGCCCATACCCATCCATTGGGGAGATCTATACACTGAGTCTTTCTCTCCACTCAGGCACCTACCTGCCAGACCAAAACCATGAAGAGCAAAGGTCTGGAACCATCTGGACAACCGGCCATTCTCTCTCTGGAGAACCATGTCCTGACCCAACCATCCAGCCTGCAGAGTACTGCTTCCACTAGCCACTTGCTTCAGCCCTTCCAGCCATCCCACCTGTCTGAGGCTTCCTTGAAGGGCATGGATACCAGAAACCACCTCCTCTCAGAGCCTGCAGCCTGGAAGGCCCAGAACTTCACTCAGGGCCACTTCACCAAATGGCCTAAGAGGACTCTGGAAGCAACTATGTCTCTGGTAACAGCTCCAGGCACTAGTCTTGACCCTAAGAATCCCTACTAGACATTCCTCACCTCCATATTCCATACCTCAGTGTCTCCTGTGTGTGCTGCAGTGATAGCTGAGGCTGTGTATATAGGTGTGTGGGTGTGAGTGTCTCTTGTCCTCATCTTTACCTCAGAGCCTCAGTGCTGCTCCTATTTCAAAAAATCTTTTATCCTTTGTAAAATCTCCCTTATCATCCCTACTCGGACTGGACCTCTGCCGTTGTCTCAGGGGATTATTGAGTAGACCAGCCCCTACTTTAAGAGCTTATTATCAAAGGGAGATAGAGAGGTGTATCATGTTAGAAATTCTCAACGTGTAAGTTTAACAGGGACATGCCTGATGGTAGGAATACACTTTACATGAAGCTCTTAGTTCCTGATTGAAGTTTTCAGGATATCTATTTTCCTGTGCCTGTGGCAAAAGGTTATTGCCTCAGATGGGTGACAAACTTGAGTGGAGGTGTCCAGGAGCGCTGGGATCCAGGTTTATTCCTGAATCCCTAAGGAACAAGGAAAGATGACTTTCTAGAGCAGGGCTTCTTAAACATTTTCCACTTGTGACTCCTTCAGCACTTCTTAAACATGGGGGTCTCAATCCACAGTTTAGAGCACGGAGCTGAGGCTGAATAGTCTGATACTGTTCTGTTAGCAGAGTTAGCAGAATCATTTAGCAGACGATAGGGAAATCACTTTGATCAAGCACTTTGCAGGGATTAGGATCTCATCTCTAAGCAATACTGTGGGAAGCAATATGCTTTGAGATTCACATTCCCCAAACGGGGTACGTACAGCCCTTCTTTTCTGGTGAGAAACCAGAATGAGTTGAGTGTAGTCTTCAGTGCAAGAAACATCCTTGTTTAAAGACAGGGCATCAGGCTGTTTTGACTTGGCTCTCTGTAATCATCACTTTTTGCTTCACATCTTAAAAAAGTGTAATGAAGGTAGACTGAGATATACACACTTCAAGCAAAACCAGTGACACATAAAACTTTTAAGAAAACAGGTCAGATCGGCAACCTCAGTAAAGCCAGTGACCCTGATAAGGGAGAGAAAACCTTCTTTATTGATACACAACAAAGAAGAGGTTTTGGAAAGGCTTGGAACATCGTGACTGGCTACACTAAGAAAGGTGGGCTGGAGGCTAATCATGCTTCTCTCTGACAATTAAAGAATGTTAATTGTTTTTATGGGATCCATCTGCAGCTTGTACGGATCATTGCTAGGGGATCAAAACTACCAGGCTTATCTCCTTGGAAGAGATTAAAAACTCCCCCCATTGCACAAGGATGGGCAAAAACCAGATGACATATTTTGGGGGGATGGTACCAAGTTAACTTGTGGGGTTTAAAGATAACAAATCAATGTCCTGGAACTATCCCATAGGCTACTAGTATGAGAGACAACTTTTCTTTTAATTATAACTTTAAACTAATTCGGAGGAAAAGCTCAATTCCTGAGAGATAGACAAGACAAGGACATAGAAGGTAAGGACATAGGACAAGAACATAGAAAGGTAACTTTAGGCAGATGCAGACTCAGTTATAAAAATCAATACAGTATAAAATCAATTACATTGTAGAATCAATACAGTAGAAATCAATATAATAAAAATTTGAGGTAATATTAATTTTGACCTCATCCATGGGGTCTTAGAAATGTCCTTAGATTCCTCAGATCAAGTATTAAAAATAACTATAAAATAGGACTCCTCTATTTAAATCCCTCCACAAACCTTTCCTCTTTTCTCTGTTGCCCTTCTGAGGCAATAACCCTATGCTAGCGGCACTCAGATGAATGGAAGTTCTCTGAACTTCAATCAGACCTCCCCTTGAGACCCAGAGACTAATGATAAATGTAGTCCTTCCTTCAGATGTAATTAATAATAATAATAATAGTTAACATTTATATAGTGTTTGCTATGTGCCAGGCTCTGTGCTAAGTGCTTTATAATTATTATCTCATTTGATCCTCACAACAACTCTGGGAGGTAGGTGCTGTTATGATGCCCATTTTACAAATGAGGAAACTGAGGCAAACACAGGTTAAATGCCTTGCTCAGGGTCACACATCCAGGTCTGAGGCCAGATTTTAACTCTGGTCTCCATGACTGTAAGCCCAGGATTCTATCTACTTACCACTTAGCTACTCTATTACACATGTTCCTACATAGATATGCTCCTACATGTAGTATATATACAGGAAGCTAAGTATGTACAGATATATATCCCTATCATTGTGTATCTTAATGCACATGCCACAGTTTAAATTTGGACCTGACATCCGAATCTGCACCTCAAGGCTTGGCTTGACTAGTCATTAGAATAGAACTAATTGATGATAGGCCTGAGTTGCCAGCTTGACCCTTTAACAAGGGTGGGCTCTAAACTAACAAGATTGTAATGTCCATGTGGTTTTCCTATATGGATTGATGTAATAGCTAAGGTGCTACTTTCTTCTTGAAGCCTTCCTATCTGAAAGAGACTTCCTCATGAAATTTTTTTAATTAATTAATTTATTTTTAGTTTTCAACATTCACTTTTATAAAATTTTGAATTCTAATTTCCCCCCTCTCCAAGACAGCATGCAATCTGTTATAAGCTACACATGTACAGTCTTATGAAACATATTTCCACATTAGTCATGTTGTGAAAGAAGAATCAGAACAAAAGGGAAAAACCACAAGAAAAAAAAAGAAAATAGTATGTTTCGATCTGCATTCAGACTCCATAGTTCTTTCTCTGGATGTGAATAGCATTTTCCATCATAAGTCTTTTGGAATTGTCTTAGATCATTGCATTGCTCAGAAAAGCCTTCATGAAATTCCTGAAACGCTAACTTAAAGAAGATACAATTTGTTCATGGTCGCTGTCATGATGGAAATTAATGTAAACTGAGGCACAAAGTTCCAAGCATGTTCGGTTTATTGGTGAGTCTAGCAATTACCAATAAAAGCATTCCTCTAGCTCTTCAGTAGGACAAAAGACCAAAAGGTGATGCATGCAGCTTTTTTTTTTTTTATAGTTTTGGGAACTAGAAGAGAGCAAAGAACAGGATGTAGCACAGATGGAAAACAATATGATTGGGTGCAAAGTCTGAAGTGTCATAGATGACAATGTAATTATCTGGAAGTTTGGAATGCAAGGCTAGCAACAACCTTTCTCTCCCTTTCATTACTGTGCTATGGAAAACTCATTGGTGATGTCCACCTGTATGGTCAGTTAGTGTCACAGCAATAACAGATCAGACTTTCTTGAACGACAGTCAGTGTTGCAGAGATAACAGACTGGACTCCCTGGCAACCACCTTCATCCTTCAAGGATAACAGATCTCTTCTAATAGTACAAAAGCAACTAGTGGTACAGAAAGAAAGTTTTCTTTCAACCAAAGTGATTTATAGGGAAATTTAATCTTTAAACTTAACTCACAGAGAAAAACTGAACTTGTGACCTCATGAACTTCTGAACTTAACTCAGAGACAAGGAAACATGGCATAGGCACTAACAGAATGTAATGAAATAGAAAATTAAATATTTGATTTTCTTATCAAACAGTAACTGAGGAGAGATTGAATGCAGATCTTCCTGACTGTAGGTACAGAATGCCATCCACTATGCCTTAGTGCCTTTCATTTAATCCATTGTGATACCATTTTAATGTAGAGATAAAAAGAAAAAGAGACCCAGGTAAATGTTCATATCCCATCCCCTCTGTTAAACTGTTAACTCCTTATGAGAGGAACCATTTATTTGTTTTTCATATTTCTAGAGTTATCATTGTGCCTTGAACATAGTATGGATTTAATGTTTTCTTTTATTTTCAGTTCCAAATTCTTTCCCTCTTTCCACCCCATCCCCCATCCATTGAGAAGGCAAGAAATATGATATACAAATATACACATATACACATGTATGTATATATGTATATATTATGTATACACACATACATATATGAAGTTATGCAAAATATATTTCCACATTAGCCATGTTGCAGGGAAGCCGGGGCGGGGGGGGGAGGGGGAAGCAAGAAAAATAAAGTGAAAAAAACATGCTTCAATCTGCACTCAGAATTTATCACTTCTCTCTCTGGAAGTAGATAGCATTTTTCATCATGAGTCCTTTGGGATTGTTATGGACCATTGTATTGATCAAGTCTTTTGCAGTTAATTATTATTACAAGATTACTGTTACTGTATATAATGTTCTCCTAGTTCTACTGACCTCACTTTGAATTAGCTCATATAAGTCTTTCCAGGTTTTTTCAAAGCCATCTTGCTCATCATTTCTCATAGTACAATACCATTCAATCACAATCATATACAACTTGTTCAGCCATTCCCCAATTGATGGGCATCCTCTCAGTTTCTAATTCTTTGCCACCACAAAAAGGGCTGCTATAAATATATTGTACATATGAGAACTTTTCCTTTTTCTTTGATCTCTTTGGGAACAGACCTAGTTGTGGCATTGCTGGGTCAAAGGGTAGGCACAGTTTTATGGTCCTTTGGGCATAGTTCCAAATTGTTCTCCAAAGTGGTTGGACAAGTTCACAGTTCCACCAATAGTCATTAGTGTCCCCATTTTTCCACATCCCCTCCAGCATTTGTTATTTTCCTTTTCTGTCATGTTAGCCAATCTGATAGGTATAATGTGGTACTTCAGAGTTGATTTAATTTCTCTAATTATTAGTGGTTTGAGCATTTTTTCATATGATTATGATGGCTTTGATTTCTTCTAAAAACTGCCTATTCATATCCTTTAATCATTTATCAATAGGAGAATGGTTCTTATTTTTATAAATTTGACTTGGTTCCCTATATATTTAAGAAATGAGACCTTTATTAGAGAAACTTATTATAAAATTTCCCCCCAGTTTCCTGCTTTCCTTCTAATTTTGGCTGCATGGATTTTTTGTGTGTGTGTATACAAACACTTTGATTTAATGTAATCAGAATTATCCATTTTACTTTTATGATCCTCTTTATCTCTTGTTTGGTCATAAACCCATCCCTCATCCATAGATCTGACAGGTAATTTTTCCTATGCCCCCCTAATTTGCTTATGATATCACCCTTTATGTCTAAATCACAAACCCATTTTGAGCTTATTTTGGTATACAGTGTGAGATGTTGGTCTATACTTAGTTTCTGCTAGACTGCTCTCTAGTCTTCTCAGCACTTTTTGTCAGATAATGAATTATTGCCCCAATAACTTGGATCTTTGGGTTTATGATGCACTAGATTACTGTGGTTATTTACTTCTGCATTATTATATATCTAATTGGTTCCACTGAGCACTCTGTTTCTTATCCAGTACCAAATTGTTTTGATGCTTACCACTTGGTAGTATAGTTTGAGATCTGGTGCGACTAGGCCACCTTTCTTCACTTTTTTTTTTCATTGATTCCCTTGATATTCTTGACCTTTTGTTCCTCCAGATGGATTTTGTTGTTATTTCTCCAGCTCAATGAAATAATTCTTTTGTAGTTTGATTAGTATGGCCCTGGATAAGTAAATTAATTTAGGTAGTAATATCATTTTTATTATGTTGGCTCAGTTTACCTATAAGTAATTAATATTTATCTAGTTGTTTAGATCTGTATTTGTATGAAAAATGTTTTGTAATTATATTCATATAGTTCCTATGTGTTTTGGCAGGTAGACTCCCAAGTATTTTATCCTATCTGTAGTCATTTCAAATAGAATTTCTCTATGTCCTCCTACTAGCTTTTTCTGGTAGATTTAATGTTTTCTTAATTTAAATCATAGTGTTACCATGAAAACTGCCCTTTGGTGCACACTCCTTTCTTTTCCAGCTCCATCATTTTTCTCCTTAATGCCCCCAGTTTCTCTCTCCCCAGACTCCTTTCATTCCTGTTCACTGTCTCTCTCAACTAGTAGTACCTCTGGAACGTTGATCCCAGTCCAGAAAAATATCCTGACTTGGTTCTGCCTGTTGTCTCCTGAATTGACAGGACAGCTGGGATGAAAAATGGAATGGTTCTCCCCTGACCATACCATTCAGAGGAGTCTGTACACTGAATCCTTCTCTTCTTTCAGGAATCTACATGCCACTCCCAAGCCATGAAGAGGCAAAGTTTGGAACTATTTGGACAGCCAACTGTTCTCTCTCTGGAGAACCGCATCTTGGCCCAGCCACCCAGCCACCTGCTTCAGCACCTCCAACCATCCCACTTGACCAAGGCTTCCCTGAAGTGCGTGGACACCACTAACCACCTCCTCTCAGAGCCTGCAGCTTGTAGGAAACAACACTTCCCTGGAGGGACCCTGGATTACTGTGCCACACACCCCAAGGGGACTCTGGAAGCAACTAAATCTCTGGTAACAGCCCCAACCACTAGTCTGGACCCTAAGGATCCTTATTAGGCATTTCTTGCCTCCATATTTCTGTGCCTCAGTGTGCCATAATTGAGGCTGTGTGTACATGTGTATGCATGTGTCTGCTTAGTCTCTTGAGAAAAGCAAAGGAGAGCCACATGGAGATTTTGCAGTGGTAGTGTCCAGAGCCCTAGAGTCCTGAAATATTCCTGAGACTCCATAAAGCAAGGAGACACAGCTGCCAAGAGCAAAGATTTGAGGCTGGATGTTAGGAGAGTCAGTCTTCAAGAAAGTATTCCTGAACTGAAAGTCCACACCCTCTTTGGTCTGATTCCTGAGAGAGAGTGGAGAGTAGTGGATAGGGCATTGGACTTGGAGTTAGGAAGACCTCCCCCATAAACTTACTAGCTGTGTCACTTAGCATAGTGCCTGACACATAATAAGCACTTAACAAGTGTTTTTTGACTGATTTGTTGATTAATGTATGACTGACCAAGTCTCTTATGCTTTATGCTTCAGTTTTCCCATCCATAAAAATCAGTTGGACATAGTGGCCTCTAAATATCTCCTCCTTCCTCTAAATATATCGTTCTCTGAATCTTTCTAGTCTGAAGCAGACTACCATGATGTTATGACATTCATTTCAGCATAAAAATAGTTAGCAAATGAATAGGGAAAACATTCTCCTCACATACATCCTGGGAATTAGGATCTTATCCTTAAGTATTGTGGGAAAGCAAACTGCTCTGAGATTCACAGCCCCAAAATAAGGAAGAGTCTTTATCTTTCTTTATGGAACCCGAATATTCCATATGTCCAAGGGGTTTCTCTTCAATATGAATTATTTTCTATGAATTAAAATTCCCCTCTCTATGAATACTTTGCCATGTTGATGATATTAGAAAAATTTCTCTCTAGTACTTATTCTATAGTATTGAATAAACTTGTCTAAGTTGTGGTATAGTCTTCAGTACATATCCTTGCTTCAAGACTGTATAGCTCAGTGGCTGGGGTAGGGGTGGTAGGGAGAGAGGGAGAGAATTTGGAACTCAAAATTTAAAAAGAAAAAATATTTAAAGTAAATAAATAATTTTTTTTTAAAAAAAAGATTGCATTGGAATTGAGCTGCTCTGGCTAAGCTCTTTTCAGCTATATTTCATTGTTACATGGCATCTTAGTAACATGCTTATGTTTAGACTCCCAGACCAAAAAACAGGACTGCAGTGGTCCCTCCACATGGCTCTTCTTTTTTTTTTCTTTGTTGCCCTCCTGATATATCACCCCATCCCACTTTCTCACTATTTCAAAAAAATGGAAGTTCTTAGGACTTCATCTAAGCCTGTCCTTGAAGCCCAGAGACTCATGGGGAATGTAGTCCTTCCTTCAAGTGTGCCCTATTAAATGTACTAGCCCTTACATATGTGTGGTATGTAGATAGGAGTGTAGATAATATTATATATTCCTATCCATTTTTATGGACAAGGCACAACTAAAGTCTGAACCTGATATCTTAATCAGTACACCAAGGCTGTCATCAGGTGTTTGCCACACAGCATCAAAAGGAACTGCCAGGGGCAGGTAAGCTCCCATGTTGTGTCCTCAGCTCTGGATAAAGTGTTAGTATTGGAAGGGACACACAAGTGGGACATTCTAAAAATCAGAGTGATTGATATGTAGAGTCACAGCCTACTTCTGAAGGATGAAAGTTTGTTTACTGGAAGGTGGTTCTGAAGTCTCCCCATGCCTTCTTTCCCTATCCCATCTGCATGGGATCAGTTCAAGGATCTGTCTGTGAGTGAAACTTATGCCTCTTCCATCCCCCAGGATACCTGGTCCCTCTCCAGAGAAGAAGAGCAACAGCAGCAGGAAGAAGAGAAAGAAGAAGAGGAGGAAGGAAAGCAAGTGGAAGAAGCAATTCCTCTTTATAACCTAAGCTTGGGGGAAGGATGGGAGTCAGAAGAGATGACTCTGGAGCTTGCTCCCAGGGACTTTGATGCCCAGGATGAGAACATGGACCAGGCTTTGCAAAACAAGAAGGTGAAGGGCTTCAAGATTAGGGGAAAGTAGGGAGGATGGGGCTGAAACTGGAACCAAGGTAAGTGGATACTACGTGGGAATGCCTGTTCCCACTGGGTTGGAGGAGCAATATGGGCTGGTGAGGAAGAGGAGTAAGTTTTTGGTCCTCATATTTCCTTGAAGACTTGATTAGGTTGGAGTATCACTAAGTCTGAGTGTAGCAGTCTTTGTTTTTTCAAGGTCCTTGCCCTGATATACCTATGCTTATCTCCTGTCTTCTCTTCCTTCTTTCCCCAAGATGCTGCTAATCACCAAACTGTGCTGTGCCCTGTCCTCCAAGGCAAACCTACTGGATGCTGAAGACCCCACCCGGAACTTCCTGCTTCAGCTCTGCACAGACCTTGCCCTTTTAGAGCCTGAGTTCATTCTAAAGGTACTTGGTGGGGAGTGATTTGGGAGTGGTTTGCTAGGGCATGATGAGTTTTACCTTAGGGAACCTGTTTCTTATGGAGAGTGTGGGGAACTGTCTTTAGGGAGTAGAGGAAATCTGGATGAAGCTAGGAGTCTAGGATAGAGGAGTGTAGTCAGTCATTCAACAAATGTTGAGGATCTAGGTTTAAGAAACTGTCCTAGGTGCTGAAGTGATACAAAGAGGACCTCCTAATTCTGACTTCACAGGGTTTACAATCTAGTTAGGGAGATAAGATATATTTACAAATAACTACAGAACAGTTTTTGTTAAGTGTCATGTGGGTCGTATAGACAGTGAATGCTATAGCAGTTTGGCAGTAAGAGAGAATACTTCTAATGGCGATCAGGAATGGCTTCATGAAGGAGATGGGAATTTGACTGAGCCTTAAAGGATGAATTGATCCTGATTACAGGAGATGGAAAGGGGGGAGCACAAGGCATGAACAAAAGTAGAGACAGAAAAGAACAACCTGGATTTGGGAGACTAGTAAGTAGACGAGTGATGGTTACAGCCAGAGATATAACTAGTGATTTTAATGTCAAATACCAGTACTACAAAGTATGTCTAGGGCAAGAAACATAAAAAAGAACCTCAAATCAATTATTTAAAGTAAATATAGTTGCAGAGATTGATCACAGGGTTGGACCCCAGACCTCAGAACATAAGGTCCTGTAGGGAAAGAGGTCCTGGGAAAGTGCTCCATGAAGAATCAATAGATGCTCTGGTACTCTGCCCCACATCCCCAAGACACTGGGGAGATGCTGTTAGACGGCATGCTGCCAGGAAAGGGAACAAAATGAGGCTAAGGTGGAGGGGATATCACCAAAGGTTCATACCATTTGGTGGCTTCCTAATTTAACTATTCTTGTTAACTAGGTACTAAAGTCAATTTTTAATACATTATGTTTATATTTTGGGGTTTTATCGTCATAATTTCTCTCTGAATCCTCTCTCTCAGAAAGCCATCTTATATAACAAATAATATTTTAAGACAAAAAAGATGAAAAAAATCAGCATAACTGACCAATACATTGAAAAAGTCTAAAAAGATGTGCAATGTATATTTGTGGATCTTCCATCTCTGCCAAGAGGTGGGGTAGAAGTGTACTCTATCTCCTCTTTTGAGCCATACTTATTCTTTATAATTTTTTTTCACTTTTGATGGGTTTTTTTTGATGATTCCCTTTACATTATTGCAGTCATTTTGTTTATTGTTGTTTTGGTTCTGCTTACTTTATTCTGCATCAACTCAGATCTTTCCATATTTCTCTGTATTCATTACATTATTTCTTAAAGCAAGTAATGTTCCATTATATTCATATATAATTTGTTTAGCCATTCCCCAATTGATGGATATCTGCTGTGTTTGCTAGTACAGAAAGTGCTGCTATAGATTTTTTGGTGTATACAGAGACTCTCTTTTTATCAATGACTTCTTTTGAATATATACTTAATAATGAAATCTCTGGGTCAAAGGGTATGGATGTATTAGTCACTTTGCATAATTTCAAGTTGCTTTCAACAACAAAATGGTTTACTGGTTCACAGCTCCAAAAACAATTTGTATTTATTTTCTGGAGTACTAATGCTATTGGTGCCTTCTAAATTTCAGCAGCCCTTGGCAAAGCTTTGGTTGCTCTGCCTTAGTTGAGGCTCTAGGTAGGACTTGTGAAAGGGAAAAGGAGGAAATAAAGCTAGAAAGATAATTTGAGTCCAGATTACAGAGGGCATTGAATTTCAGGATACCAAGTTGGGGTTTTATCCTGTAGACAACAAAAGGAGTCATTTTAATTTTTTAAAAAAATTTGGAGTTTTCCTTTTCCAATTTTATTTTATTTTCAGTTCCAAATTCTCTCCCTCCCCTACCCAATAAGAAGTCAAGAAAAGCAAAGCACAAATATGTATACAAATATACAAATATGTATAGTCATTCAAAACAAATTCCCTCATTAGCCATGACGCCTCTACCCCACAAAAAAAAGAAAGAATAGAAAATATGCTTCAATCTGCACTTGGAATCCATCCATCATTTCTCTACCTAGAGGTGGATATCATGTTTCATTATAAGTCCTTTGGAATTGTGGTTGGTCTTTGTGTTGATCGGAGTTACAAGGAGCTATTTTGAGGAGAGATAAAAGTAGAACTTTAGGAATTCTGTGAAGGTATCGATAAGAGAAGGAATCAATATCCCAGTCTGACCTTGCCCACCCTGTGTCCTAGGCATCCCTGTATGCACGACAGCAGCTCAATATTCGAGATATAGCCATCATGGTCCTAGCCATAGCTGCCTACCTACCTGCCTGTCGTCCCTATGTGCGGAGATATTTTTGTGCCGTTGTCCAGCTGCCCTCTGACTGGATGCAGGTGGCCCGATTTTTCCAGGTATGTCCAAAAGGGATCCTTACCTTTCTTTTGCCTTCACTCTCATCTTTTGTCCTCACTCTCATTGAGCTCTCTCCTCTTTGCCTCAGCTATTATCTATATCTAGAAAGAATCTTTTTGCTCCTAGGTCTCTACTCTTCACTCTCCTATTCTCCCTTCTTTAGGCAGTATAGTCTCTCCTTGGCACACATAGGTAGGAAGGAAGGAAATAACCAAGTAAGCATTTATTTATTAAGTACTTACTATATGTCAAGTAACACTGGGCTGAGCTCTTTACAAATATTATCTCATTTGATCCTCACAACTATCGCTGAGGTAGATGCTATTATTATCTTCCTTTTACAGTTGGGAAAACTGAGGCAGAGAGAGGTTAAGTGACTTGACCAGGGTCACACAGGTATTAAAATATCTGAGGCCAAATTTTAATTCAGTTCTTCCTGACTGCAGGCCTGGAGCTCTATCTACTGTGCCCTAGCTGCGTCAATGCTCCTCTTGTTTTGTAAGACTTCCTGGGACAGAATTGCTCCAACTTCCTTCTTCACTCCTTCTAGTTTCTCTCATTATTTCTATTCTCCTGGAAAGTCCTTAAATTTCCCTAAGATTATAGCATTTCAGAACTTGAAGAGACAGTCTTCTCACAGAAGAAGAGCCTGTGGCCCAGAGAGGTAGAATAATTTCCCCAAGGTCACCCAGTTTGTGTCAAAGCTGGAACCCAGGCCTTCTGACTTTTTGGCCAAGGTTCTTTGGCTCAAACTAAAAGAAAATAAATTCACCAGCAATCATATTTTAATTTCTTCTAAATATAAGCTCACATTTTACTTTTTTCCCCCTCTATTTCTCCAGTCTCTTCCTGCAGAGTCCCATAGGCTTTATCTCTGGCCTGCTGTATTTTTATGTTATTTGCATTGCATCTTCCTCTGATAAATTGTCCTGGGTGACTGACACATGTAACCTGCCCAAGGCCACAAAGAAAGAAGTGGTATAGCTAGGAATAGAACCCAGATCTCCTTATGTCTTAGCTGGTGCTCTTTCCACTGTATAGTACTGACTTTTTAAAAAAAAAAAACAAATTCTGTTCGGTCTTCATTGAAGCTACAGCATAGAGGATATTCATAGATTGACCTAAAGCCTGTCTCCTTTCCACCTCAGTGGACCCTTGCCCTCCTCCTTCCTTTTTTCCACTCTGCTTACTATCCTCTGACCCTGTTCTGACTCCTAAAGTTAATTATCCCTTCAATGCTCTAACTCCATATTTTGACCCACTCCCCCCATCCTCAATCTGTGTGTTGGAGTTTGAGGCCATTCTCACTCTTTGCAGTCTTTTCTCTTACTAACAGAACCTGGCTGGGGAGCCCGATAGGAAGCTGGTACCTATGCCTGCCTGTCTCCGTGCCGCCATGACTGATAAATTTGCCCAGTTTGATGAGTACCAGTTGGCTAAATACAACCTTCGGGAACACCGGGCTAAGAAAAGACGCCGGGGCCCCCGACGTCCAGTCAGTGACTTTTTCCTGTCCCTAACCATAGATATAATCTGGTCCCCCTTCCCCTTTGTGATCTCCTAGGAAGAATAAATCAGGAACCATTCTGCCTCTGGGGAGATGTAGATTGAGCAATTTCTTCCCTAAGAGCTGTTCATCACCTGGGAACAAAAGGGACCAGACAAGTCAGAGGGGAATGGGGTGATGTGAAAAGAGAGCACCTTCCTCCTAAAATTGGGGAACTAGGTCAGTCAGCCAATTGTTGTTGTTTGTCCTTCATTCTCAAAGAGGACCATAACATCAGGAAAGTGATGCCATGACTTGCAAGTGAATTGGATTTAAGTTAGGGAGGGCTGTGCAAGGTCACCAGCCTCACTTTCTCCCCTGGAGTCATCTGGGTCCAGTGGCAAGATAGAGATCAGGATGACTGGAGATGGCCCCCCAGTCAATCAATAAACATTTATTAAATGCCTACTATATGCCAGGCACCATGCTAAGTGCTGGGGATAAAAACATGAAAAAGATAGTCCCTGCCCTCAAGGAGCTTACAATCCAATGAGGGAAGACAGCATACAAAGGAAATCTGAAAAGTGAGTTGGGTAGGAAGGGAAGGTACCGGAGTGGGCATTATAGACAAATCCAAAGGAGTTCAGCGCAAGTGGGAATTGGAGAGATGGCTGGCCTGGGCTGGAAGGTTGGGAAGGAGCTCTCCATTTTACCCTATGGTGACCAAAGCATAGAATTGAGACTTCAGTGCCAGAGAAGGGCTGCAGGAGTGCTAAAGATGAGCAGTACCCTAATTACTGCTTTCTTGTCCACACTACAGAGGTCAGAAAAAGTGTGCCGAAGGAAGTGGTACAATTCGACTAGAATATACAAGACCTTTTATTATCATCAAAAAGCGGTGAGTTCCTGGTCACAGGACGCTCTGTGGGGAGGTGGGAGAGTGGTGTCCGTCCAGAACTGCTCACAGTGGAAGAGGGGAGAAACATGTCACAGTATCTTAGCTGATGGCAGTCATCTGGATTGAGCTTCTAAGAAGTGTGCATTTCTTTTCCCTTCATTTCACTCTCTCTTGTAATACACTCTATTGCCACTAGGTGTCGGTAGGTAAGCATGTCTCACCTGGTGAGTGAATTCATGATCTCAAGGCAGCATGCCATTCCCCAAGAAAATTAAGGTAGTAATCTGTGCCAGGAATCTCAATGACCGCTGCAGGGGTACATTCCACTTTGGAGATGTCTTAGTAGATGCTGTGGAGTCGCTTGCAGCGTATGGAGGTTAAGTGACTTGCTGTTGTCACACAGCAATAGAGTATTTGGATTTGAACCCAGGTTTTTCAGTCTCTAAGCTGATATGCTATATAAATTAACCCCACCATACTGCCTCCACTGGAAATTTAAATAAGTAGATCAACCAGTGAACGACAGCAAAAAGTTTGAATTTTAATGATGTTCTAGAGAGCTTGATCATTAGACTAAGCATATCAATATCACAGGAAATGCTCGCAGAACGTAAGTTTAAAAAAAAAAAACAACCCTAATAATACTGCCAAACTTTCAGGATACCTCACCACGACATCTTCAGACTTGTATTCTGTTCTCTCAAATCTTTTCTCACATGGTGACTTTTTCTCTATTTAGCTTAACAACTTATCCCAGATTCCTTCAGAGAAAATTCCAACATCCAATTTCTGTCAGTTTTCTGTCTTCCTCACAGCCACCTTGCTCTAGTGCCTTAGTTATCCAGCAGGTCTGAGTGAAAATTATAGTTTCCCTCTGCTCCAGAATATTCTCTGTTCCCTTTCTCCCTCTTATTTAATAGATAAGACCATGCATGTCAACCCTTCATAAGTTTAACATGCATAGAAGAGGTACAGTGATAACGAAGTGTTTTTGTTAAATGACAACACAGCTTAGTGCTCATTTCCTTCTATTTTCATTGGCGGCATGGGGGTGGTGTTGGGAGAACAGTTAGGGATTCAAGGTATAGGGAACAGGATATGTAAGGGAATCTTAGCTCCCTGTTCTCTCTGAGGCAGAGAACTGTGGCCATGGATGAAAATGTTCCTTTGGGGCCTTGCATGTATCCCTACAGTTTATGAGAACCTATAATACACAACCAGTGAAAAAGAAACCATCAGATTTTACGCTGAAGAAGTTAATACAGCGATTGCATATCCGGGACCCTGTACAGAATGTCAAGGCCCTGCTGGGCTGCAGGTGAGTTAGGTACAGCCCTGATTCCCAGGGCCAACAGACCCAAAATCACAGCAAGTCATTCAGCTCCCTCATAGCCCTTTACTTTTAAATCTGTTTTGTCCATGCCCTCAACCCCATGAACTAAAACCTCAGCCCCTACAATAATGACTAGGGAGCTTTGGCTCAAGTGTTTTGCTAATTAGATCACAGAACCCTTTCTTCCTCAAGCTCACTCCCAGCTGCCCCATACCTAATGTCTGAAATACTAAAGCTATCTTCTCCTCTCTGTCTTCCACCCCATCCCAGGTACCCTTCAGACCTGCAATCTTTCTCCCGGAGCCGTCTACCTGGTCCCTGGGATTCCAGTAGAGCTGGGACCCGGATGAAGCTTCCACAGCCAGAGACCTGGGAGCGAGAACTGAGCCAGAAGGGGAACAAAGCCTCTGTCTGGGAGGGACTCATTGGTATAATTAACTTTCCCTATTTAATGGCCCACTTTTCTTTATATGTAGTCTGAGCCTTATGGAATAGTATCTCTTCATAGTTCTCTCTCTGTGATGTTCCATTACTGAAATAGAATTGAATTTGCAAGGGGTACTATCTAGTGGCCTGTTGGGGTCCTTTTTTTTTTTTTTTTGAGGCAATTGGTGTTAAGTGACTTGTCCAAGGTCACTCAGCTAGTAAGTGTCTGAAGCTAGATTTGAACTGAGGTCCTACTGTCTCTAGGGCTGGTGCTTTATCCACTACGCCACCTAGCTGCCCCCATTGGGGTCTTCTGGAGTCATGTTTATCATTTAGAAGACTTCCACCTATTGTATGGTGGTACCTGTTGAGGGAAGAGTGTAGCTGTTTCTTAGATAATGCCTTAGAGTATTTGGTACACACTCCAGTCTGCATTCTCTTTATAGAAATAGAGCTTTATTTTATTTTAGGTGAGGCAGTTGGGGTTAAGAGACTTGCCCATGGTCACACAGCTAGTAAGTGTCAAGTGTCTGCAGCTGGATTTGAACTCAGGTCCTCCTGACTCTGAGGCTGGAGCTCTATCCATTGCGCCAGCTAGCTGCCTCAAAATAGAGCTCTAAAATAGGACAAATATTATGTAAATGGCCATCACATTTATATGCTTTCAATTTAAGGGAAAGTACTATTTCCTTTAGGAAGAAATACAACGAACTGGGGCAGGTTGCTGTCTGCTTTCAACTTTTTATCATATGCATCCTCTGCTTAAGTTGCTTCATTTTTGGCTTCATGGACTGTGTATGCTTTTGGTTAAATTCCCCCTGATTAGGAATCACAAATACACAAAAATGGATCTCTGCCAGAGCTACCACTTCCTTGATTTACTGAGAACATGAGATGGGGTAATTAGGTTTGGCAAATGTACTACCCTGGCCATTGGGTCTTTATAATTTCAGCTACCCCATCTGCCCACAGAGATAACAAGTTTACTCCTAAATCTAAGGAGAATTTGTTGTTACCTTAGGGGTTTTCTTTTCCTCTTTAGGAAGCCTTCCTTCTTGACTTTCTTAATGTAAACCTGTAAACACATTTTCAGTGTAACAAAATCATTTTTTAAAAATATCTTTTGGCTATACTTTCCCTCAGCTGCCTTCCTATTGCTTTTCATACCCATGAGGTCTTAGGAGAGATGAAGCCAAGCTCCTTCTTATGCTTCAAGAAATTATCAGTCATCTACTTTTGCTGCTTGGACCACTGTTGAAGGTTTCATGTATTCAACCTTGAGAGATACAAATGGGCATTTATTTACTAAGTTCACCATAAACACAACCTGGTAGATGTTATTGACCACCAGTCTAGAATGTTCATCTAGGGGCTAGCTAAATATGATAGTAACATCTAGATAGGTCATGACAAATGTCCCTAACCCCTTTCACCTATGAATCTTTAGGACAAGATAGACACACTTCTTAGTCAAAAAGGAAAAATCATTGAAGTTGTATATACCATCTGGATCACAAGTACCCTTTTTTGGCTAGCATTTCTCATACAAGGCATTTTCCAGTATCTTTAACATTAAACAAATTTGACTTTATGTAAAGAATTCTGAAATAAATTTCAGCCAACTTCCAGTGATAAAAGCTAGGTGTAATGGGTACAGAAATGGATCAAAGTGACTTCTGAAGCACCTTTTACCTCAAGCTGTGTTCTCGTGTACATAGAGAATCTGATTTCAAAGCCTATTTATTGAGTATAGGCCATACATGAGACATTCAATTCATTTCAGTCCATATAGCCTAATTATATTTCTATCTGGTTTTGGAAACATTATTTCTGGAGAAGGCCAGGAACTAATAAAAAATATGGTAACCCTGAAATTTAACATTACCTATGTATATGTGGGGAGAGAGAATGACTGTGGAGCCTATGCTATCCTAAGTAGATTGAGCCATCCTCCTGGTGGCAGCCATACAAATTATAGAAATAATGCCTAGTAATGTATTGGGAAGCTGATCTGGGTAGCCAGGGCTTTTTGGTGTACCCAGTTAGACTAACAGCTACTGGAGGTGTGTTTGTGATATATTCTTGAGTAAAAACTATTGTGATTTCACTGGGATTTTTTGTTACAACTATATTTTTCTTTACCATCATGGGAGTAGCTGTAATGAAAAGTTACAAAACTTAGTAAAACTGTTCCTTTGTTTAAAAGGGAAGGGCTCTTGGATTGTATGGAAAATATAATTGCTTTTTAATATTGCACATCTCATTTCCACTATCTATCCATGACCATCTGGTCGTATTTCTCATGAGAGGTTCCTTGGGATGACTTTATTTTTAATGACATAGGATTACTTGTCTCCTGGCCTTGGAGGAAGTTTTCAATGTCAAAAGAGGATGTTTTGCAAATCTAAAGCAAATTTAGTGATGGAAACACCAAATTTAGAGGCAGTTAGTGGGATTGTCTTTACTGAAGAGGACACATCTCAGAAATTTTCTAGTTTATAAATTCCAAACTTCAGGCCAAACTATTTTTTGGCTTAAAGTTTTAAACACATTTTCAGTGTAACAAAATAGTTTTTTTTAAAAAAATATCCTTTCTCCATCAGTATCTTTCTATTTGGCCCCATCTCCCCCTAGAACCATCCACTGGAGCTTTTTGGTCTAGATTGTAGGGTCTGTTCCATCCTTCTGTGCTCTCTGTACCCTTAAATTTAATGAGTGAAACAACTTTTTCCTCCTTTAGACAATGGGAAGTTGCCCTACATGGCCATGCTGAGGAACCTACGCAGCCTGCTTCGAGTGGGAATCAGCTCCCGACACCATGAACGCATCCTGCAGCTGCTGGAGCGCAAGGTGTGGAGGTCCTAAGAGAGCCTTCCTGAGCCATGTGGTTATAGCGGGGGTGGGTGGGGAGACCTGCTGCAGACATGCATTTCGGGGGACAGCAGAGCTCAATGGAGGTAGATTGGAGTGGGGTTGTCAAGAAAGCTTATTTTCTTAGGAAGAATAGCACTTGGCAGGTCAGTTATTTATTTGGGGTTTCAATTAGGAGGGATAACAGATTCACCCTTTAGGGGCTAAGACTCCTTGGGAAGAATGGTTGTATAGCTTCCACAGGAAGTGAATATTTAAGAAGTAAGGATCCAGTCAACTTCCTCCTCCTGCCATTCATTTCTCCCTTCTCATCTCCTTTTTTCCTACCATTCATCTTGTTCTCCCTTCCCACAATTCTCTCCATTCCTCAACTTTTATTTTTCCATTTCTCTTTTTTCTACCCCCACCTCCTCCTCTTCCTAATTCCCCCCATCTACCGTACTCCCTCCGACCTCTGTTTCCTTCACCCCAGGAATCAGTGATCCGCAGCCGGCAGCTTCCTTTCCGATTTCTTTCTGCCCATACATCCATCAGTGACCTGGAGAGGCAACTCCATGACTCTGGTACTGTCTACCCATCATCGCCCACAATTCCTCACACTTTTTCAGTTTCTGGGAAAGAGCAAAAAAAGCACAAGGAACAGTTTTAACCTTTGCTTCCATGTCTCAGAGGACTAGATGGGGGTTAGGAAGCATTCTTGGAGCATGGGCTGTGGGGAGAGCACCGGGGAAGGGGTTTGAGAAATCAAGGAGTCCAAGATTAAAGCTGTTTTTCCTCAAGTCACTTTGATGTCTTTATACCTCAGGACCAATTCCCTGTAATGTGGTTATAATGCGGGAGTTATTAGAAAGACTGGGGAAGAAAGGTCAGATACCGAAGCCAGAGCAGCAGCTGACTAATAAAGACCTTCGGTTTGCAATGTTGGTGCCTGTGCTATACGAGCATTTCAAACGGGAAAAACTTCGGCTGACCAGAATTAAGTGAGTGTGTCCATGTGTGCATGTGCCTTCCTGAGAGGGCAGAGGATAGGAGAATGGGAGGAGGTGTTAAAAAGGGACGCTGGTGATACCAACCGTCTTTTTGTAAAGATATAGTCATGTTCATTAATGTGCTTGCTATTATCTAAAGATCTCCCTGGTCCATAGTTTTCTCTGGCACCGGAAATTTTGTATTTAAATTTACTCTATGGGGACCATAAAACCTAATAGCCTGTCTCTATTCCTGTCTTCACCTTTGTCTCTATTTCTGTTTATTACCTTCTCAGTAAACTATAGTAGTTCCCAATTACCTATAGGATAAAATGTGAACTCCTTTTAAAAAA
Source organism: Vombatus ursinus (assembly GCF_900497805.2). Taxonomy (NCBI): domain Eukaryota; kingdom Metazoa; phylum Chordata; class Mammalia; order Diprotodontia; family Vombatidae; genus Vombatus; species Vombatus ursinus. The sequence continues at coordinate 336,560 of NW_020954672.1, forward strand.
TCATTTAAAGCTCTTCACAACCTTTAGAGATTTGTTATACATTATTTCTCTTCATAGGGCAGTTAGGTAGTGAAGTGGATAAAGTGCTGGGTCTAAAGTCAGGGAGACTCAACTTCACTAGCTATGTGACCCTGAGCAAATCACTTAACCCTGTTTACCTCACTTTCCTCATCTGTAAAATGAGCTGGAGAAGGAAATGGCAAACTACTCCAGTATCTTTTCCAAGAAAACCCCAAATGGGGTCACAAAGAATCAGAAATGACTGAACAACAATACCAAATTTCTCTTCATATAGTCTCATATGAGTATAACATATTCAGATAAAAATAAGATATTATATGTAATAATATTATTGTATTATAATTCATTATATACTCAATATAATAAACTCATTATTATAATAAACAACTTAAGTAAGAACTCAAATGATATCATTTACTTAACACTCAAAGTAAAATGCACTCTTAAGATTTAGTCAAAAATACGGCATACCATTTCCATCTCTTCCCATTGACTTCTTAAATTTGATTATGTCCTTCAAGAACTCAGCTCAAGAGCCATCTTCTAATGAGGCTTTTCTTCTCCCTCAAAATCAGTTTATGTATATTTTGTATGTACCCAGATGTTTACAAGAGACAGCATAGACAGAGCAGATGAGTCAGACATGTGGCCCACAATGCTCTCCAGTGCTGCCCAAACCAGGTTAAAATGTGATTTGGAAATATTCAACAAATTTAAAATGTAACACAACATAGATAATGTTAATTTGTTATTTTCTAAGTCAATATGTAGCCTGCAGGGATCAATTTCTATTTGAAATGGATACTCCTGGCACAGTGGATAGAGAGCCACCCCAAGAGTGAAGAAGACCTGGGTTCAAGTCCTGCCCTTACATCTTCTGTATATGGAACCCTGAGGAAGTCCTTGAATTTCTCAGCATTCCAGGCAGCTAAGACTATAAGTTATAGAAAATGTGGCCAATTTGCACTGATAGAGAAAGTTCCACATCAGGAGCCCCCTACGTTGATGAAATTCCATGTCAGTCACTCACAGATGCACTCACCTGTAATATCTCCTTTCCTTCCACCCCACCTGTTTGCTCCATTTTCTTTTCCTCCCATAGAAGAAGGGCTTGTATCCTTGTAACCCAAGTGCCTAGCACAGTGCCTGGAACATAGTTGGTACTTATCAAATACTTCCTGTTTGATCCAGGCATCCATTGTGTCTATACTTTGGATGTTGTTCCACTCTGGCTATTTGTCTCGATCTCTGAAGGCCTCTATCGGTCTTTGTCCCAGTTTTGGTTTTCTATCTTATTTCTCAGGTCATTTTGTGACTTGGTTCCATTTGTTTCCGTTTTTTCTCTTCTCCATATGAATTCTCAATTTTGCCTCTGCTCCTTTTTATTTCCTAGTTGTCTTAACTTTTTCCTAAGTAAATTCAATTGTCTTGCTGCTTGAAATGAGCCTTTTAAAGGCAGCTAGGTAGACTTAAAGTTAAGAAGACCTGAGTTCAAGTGCTGCCTGAAGTACTCACTCTGTGACCCTGGGCAAGTCATTTAAACACCCTCTACAGCAGTCTCCTAATTTGTAAAATGGGGATCATAATAGCACCTATCTCATAGGGTTGTTGCGGAGATAAAATGAGATAATACGTAAAGTGCTTTGCAAACTTTAAAATGTTGTATAGATGCTAGCCATTATTATTATTGCCATCCAAGCATAATCATATGTGATTTGTGGTAGAAACCTTGGAAGGATCCCCTCTTTCTTCTCCATGAGAACATTTTGGGAGGAGTTGTTGGAGGGAAGACTGGGAGAGCCTTGGTCAACACCTCCTGCTACAGGGGGTTGCTGTGCAGATGAGGAGTTGGAGAGGAGGATGGTTCTATGTGCTCCCTGAAACAACCTCCTATCCTTCCTCAGAAAAGTAGGGAAATAAACTTTGGGGTATCTTTCTGGGGTCTTTTTGTCTCCTATAGCCAGTGGAAGCGAGACTGGGAGATGATGAAACGATACCAACAGGCCCTGGAAACAGCTATGAACATATCTGTGCAACACAATTTACCACCATTGCCTGGACGCACCCTGATTGTCTACAATCCTAGTGGACCCCAAGATAAAAAAAGGGTAAACAAAAAGAGGGAGGAAGGATATAATAGGACTATGCTAAAATGAGGAGTTGGAAGGTAGAGGGGGTGCTGGAGACCCTTATGAACGTAGTCTACTTCCCTAGACCTGACTATCCCTAACAAGTCCCCCACAAGCAGGCTGCCCTTTTTTCCTGAATTTTCCAAGGACTTGAGTTCTATTACTAGGCATGAGGCCTGATCCCCTTCTGCTTACAGACAGGAAATCCCTGTTGTGTATTTTCCAGCCTTGTTTGTTATCATTGTTATTAATAAATATGTCATATTTGTATGTAAAAGAGGCCCTGAGGCAAAGTGGCTAACAATGCTGGACTTGGAGTCAAGAAGACATGGGTTCAAATCCCAACTCTGACACTAGCTTAGTGACCTTGAGTGAGTCACTAAACCTCTCGATATTTTAGTTTTCCTATCTATAATATGAGGCAATTGGACCTAATGACCTCTAAGGTCCCTTAGAGCTATAAATCTTTGATACTATGTATGGCACTTTTTACTATTTTAAAATAGATTTTTATTGTATTTCCCCTAGTATCCCTTCTCTTTCTCCTCCCAGAAAACCATCCTAAGACAAATTTTTTTACTTTTTTAAAAAATTTAATTTTATTTATTTTTTGGTTACATTTTAAGTTCCAAACTGTCTCCTTCCCTACCTCCCCAGCCTGCACTATTTGACCCAGATACACACACACATATGTATGTATGTATATATGTGTGTGTGTGTGTATGTATACGTGTATGTATAATATCTATATATGTATGTAAAACCATACTATGCATACTCCTATTTCTCAGTTCTTTCTCTGGAGGGGATAGCATCTTCCTTCATAAGTCCTTTGTAGTTAATTTGAGTACTTATAATACTTAGAATAACTTACTGGTTCACAGTTGTTCTTCAAACATTACTGTTGTTATTGTATACAATGTCTTCTTGGTTCTGCTCATTTTACTCTTCATTATTTCATGCAAGTCTTTCCATGTTTTTCTAAAATCAACCAGTTCATCATTTCTTATAGCACAGTAGTATTCCATCACAATCATATACCACAATTTGTTCAGCCATTCCCCCATTGATGGGGGCATCTCATCAATTTTCAGTTCTTTGCTACCACAAAAAAGAGCTGCTATAAATATTTTACTTTTTTCTATGAAGGAAATTTTTTTCATTCCATTTCTCTTTCTCTCCATCTTCCATTCCCTCCATTTGCCTCTCTTCCTTTTCCCCTGATCACCTTGGGAAACAGACCTGATGGTATTGCAGGGTCAAAGGATATCCACCTTTTTATAACTCTTTGGGCATAATTCCAGATTACTCTCCAAAGTGGTTGGATCAATTCACAGTTCCACCAACAGTGTATTAGTGCCCCAATTTTTCTACATCCTCTGACAATTTTTTTTTAAAGAAAAGAAAAATAAATTCAGCAAAATGATCAATATATATATAAAAAAATTCTAACATTGTATGGAGTGTTCTATACCCAAAGGAGTAAGGAGAGGTATCTTTTCAGATCTCCCTTTTGGGGGCCAAGTTTCTTCTTTATAATTTCCCAGCATTCATTTTCAGTTATTTTGTGGTGGTGGTTCTTTTTGTTTTCATTTCTGTAGTCATTATGTATATTGTTTTCCTGGCTCTGATTAATTCACTGTATATCAGTCCATGTAGATCTTTATGTGTTTCTTCCATCATATTCCTCCATTTCTTAGGGTACTGTAATGTTTCATTTCATTCATGTACCCCAATTTGTGTTGCTATATCCTAATTGATGAGCATCTACTTTTGTTTCCAATTCTTTGTTACTACAAAAATACTCTTTACTTTAAAAGTTATTATATGTAAATTTATCATTGTCTACCCTCAACAACATTGTTAAGGTAGGTTGAATAGAGCCTGTCCCCTTATGTCAGTCATCCTGAAAGTCCCCTCACAAGTTTTCCATCACCCTCCCCAACTATAGCTTGGTGCTTGATGTTCTGTGTCACTGGTGGTTTGTGACAAATGAAAAACCCAAGAGACAGAATTTCTGGGTAGTCAATAATCAATTTATTAATTGGGCTGGCTAATAATTAATAAATTGATGATCAGTGGTTTCTTTCAATAACCAAAAACCCCTAATGGAGAAACTTAATGCCTTCAATATTTTTTAAGAAAAGGAATACCCATGACAGGAGAAATCAACCCTATTTGGTGGTCTAAAAGTCTTCAGCTCCTCTTGCTGAGAATGTGGCTTGATCATGAGCCTCAGCCACCTCCAGCAATCTGGACAGAGGAATCCATCTCCACCCAGATCACTCTGGTTGGTTTTCTCCCCCATGAACTGGGATACCTTAAACCTTTCAGGGGTGCAAGGATGTGGACTTTATTCCCTAAGGGCAAGATTTCACCTAGATTAGATTCTGTTTACACCATAAATAGGAGTAAAGTCTCCTAGTTGGGTCGGTCCCTCCCTATATTCCCTGAGGATTAGGGCAATTTCATCTATCAGACATGTCCTTCAGACACTAACCAACTGACTAGTCTGATTTTTGATTGAGGGCTGATTCTTGAATTAGGAAATTAAAAGCCTGGATCCTAATTAAGAATGGGTTATTAACATAATAGAAAATAATAGTTTCTCTCAGGTTGTATTCCAAACAATCCCCTGAAGGATGTTGCCCCCTCAAAAGTCTCCAGAGGGATGATCAAGACACCACTTGTTGACCCCAAGTGTCATGTCCTCAAACAACAGCCCTTGGGAGTTGCCCCTCCCAACAGGTGCCTGGGGGGAGTAGTTCAAACTTCAGGACCACATGAGAGTATATTTGTTTGTTTTTGTTTTAATAAAAATTTAATTTTGATTTCCACTGGCAAATTATAGGCATAGATATAGATATAGATATCTATATAGATAAATATAGATATCTATATAGATAAATATAGATATCTATATAGATAGATATGAATAAAGACATGAGAAAAAAATTAAGAAAAATGAGCATGCATCCTGAAATGCCCTCTACCCCGCATAACCCCAACATATTGTAAATGATTGTACAAAGGGTCTGAAACTTCTATTATTTGCCAAATGTTAGCCTTCCCCAAAAGCTATGTGTCTTAACTTTAATATAGATATCACATTATCCTAGTTTTCCTGATTCTTTTGGCCTTCTTGACTTGAATATGTCACTTGCTAATGTCTTTAAATATATGATGATTCCATATTATTTATCAAAATGTAAAATGTTCTCTTTTTCTACTTTCTCTGTTCATCATTTCATATGTCTTTCTGTGCTTCTCTGAGTTCTCCATAGTCACCATTACTTATGGTAGGAGTCTGTTTTTAAAATAGGGAATTAACCTTCTTTCTATTACTCTATTCACTCAAATAGAATCCCCCAAATCATGTGCTACTTTTGGTTGCAATGATTATGGCCCGTGCTGAGCAAGCTGACCTATTATTTTGTAAAAAGTATGCTTTGAAGAAAGCTGTGATTAATCCAGAGGAGGGCATCCTGAAAACTGCAACTGAGCTCAAGACACAGATAGAGGTGAGCCTGACTACTCTGCTGGGGAGGGTTTGTGGAGGGGAGATATAGGCGAAGGCCTGGGCAAAGTCTGGTTGGGTTGGTACAGGAAAGATAGATAAATCAGGTGGGCCTAAGGATAGTCTGTTTGGATGAGCACAAGGATAGATAGATGGATGGACCTGAAATAGCCCTTCTGGGTAGGAATAGACAGAGAGATGGATATGTACCAGAGGTGGCCTGAGTGACCAAACTGCTCATTCCTCTCTTCCTGATTCAAATACTGATCCTGTTTGTCCCAGGACATGGGTGTAAAGAAATCAAAACCAAATGATCATCCATTTGCTACATACATGCTGGACATGGTCACTGAGCGGGTGCCGGTAAGTCTGACTCAGAGAAAGTAAACCCTTGTCTCCAAGTCCCAAACTTCTTAACTCGAGTTATTGATACACCATTCTCTTGACCCTCATAATTTAACTCCAGCTTTTCCACATCTCTCTTGTAGACTCAAATGTGTGCTGTCCTTCAGTACTTCCTATATCAACCCTTTCCTTACCTTACCCCTTTCCTTTATGTGCTCCTAAGTGGAATGTCAACTGCATTACTCTTGAGTCAAGGGAGCATGTCCTTCCGCAGATCCCCAAACTCTCTTCTTTACACTTTATCAATTCTCCCACATCCCCAGCAAAGCCCCTCTAACTTTTTCTTCCCTCTGATATGCACTTGTACTACTTATTCTACAGATAGACACAGTTATCTTCGTTGGTGACACCATGATTATCCCTGCGCTAATGTCTGCCAAGCAGTTCTTCTGGCAGCGTGTGAATCCTAAATGCCTTTTTGTTGGAGTTGATTTAACTGGGATGTATTCTGGGTAAGGCTGTCTGTCTATTTGTCCTCCTTGCATCCTTCTTTCCATAATCACCTGATGCAAGGAGGAGACAATTTATTATTACTTGCCATAGTTTCTCCTATTCTTAACCAACCTTGCTGTTCCCTTGAGTCTTTTCTTATCTCTTTCATCTATCCAGTGACCTCAGTCTCCAGCTCTCAAACTCTGTCTTCTATCAATACCCCACCACAAATTTAAAAAAAATTTTTCCCTGGGGTCTACAACTCTGTATTGGACTATGACCTGGGCTCAGGCAGTCTCAGTCTCACCTTGTATATCCTTTCCAGTAGCTAGACGTAGTGTCCTGGTGTGTTAGAGTGTGCCCTTCTCTGGTTCTGGTAGTGCAGTATAGTACCACCCCTGCCTACACTATTAGCTTGCACTCAGGGATTGTATCTGCTGTGGAGTAGCTCTGTTTCCGGGAGTAACTCTCAACTTGAAAAGTATAGTTCACAAAGGCCCACCAGTCAGTAGATTAAATTTGTTCTTATCTAAAGCATTTACTCAAGTGGCATAACAAGAATAGTAATTATAAATCATTCCCCTTCTGGAGTACAGTCTCCCACAAATACATATCATGTCCATTGGAATAGTGGGCTCAAATTTATAATAAAGTGGTATAACAAAAAGCAATTCATGACTCTTAGCATCACGGGCCTGGAAGACCTCTCTTTCTTCATGGAGTACTCACATAGCTTTCCCTAGATTTAGAATCTTTCTGAAGCAGATTGTGCAGTTGGGTTCCCTGGGTCTGTTTCTATCTGGTACCTTGAAGTTACTTTCTCCTGCAGGGGACAGTCCTCTCTATATCTGTGTCTGTCTGGAGGGTGTGTCTCCCCACAGATTCCATGTCTCCTACTGATCCAGTAACTCACCTTCAAAGCAATGTGACCAGTGTGTAGGGAAAGAGGACAGAAAAATTCTCTCCTTACCTACTGCATAGAGTCTACTCCATAGATAGCTCCTACCTTACAAAGTCTCTGAACTCTGAAATTCATCCAAAGGTTTAGCCAGTTAGAGCCAGAGGGATGGCTAATTAGTTTGCTGAGCCAATCACATTTTTCTCTTCTTAACCCAAACAGAAAGATGTTCTCTCACCTAATAAGCATAAACACATCTGATTTACACATTAAATAACCCCATCCTATATGACTACATTCTATCTGACATCAGTTGAACTTGGGGTAAGGAATCCCATGCTTCCTCCCTTTACAGTAGTATCGTAGAAAGTGCATGCAGAATTGCATGCGACACCTACCAAAAGAATAAATCCTCTTTGTAACAACCTTGACAAGTTCTCTGCATTGGAAACCTGTGTTGATGAGAAACTCACTCTGAAGGCAGCCCTTTCTAATTTTGGATTTTTACTATTGCAGTTTTTTCTCATTTGGGCCATATTATATCAGTATCTCTCTTTTTCCCCTTTCCAGTTCACCCAGTATGAACCCCAATGATGTCATTCTCACAGGCTGCACCGATGGAATACTGAAGTGAGCCCTGGGTATTGGAATGGGAGGGGAAGGGGTCAAGGGGGATTAGGAAGACTCATGAGCTATTAGTGGCCTACACTCCTTTCCCCATCCAAATTAAAGCCCATCTCCTAATTATAAACTTCCCCATCACTCTCAGCCTTGCTTGAGCTCATCTTTCTTTAGCCTCATTTTTTAGCCCATTTTTGTTCCTCTGAAATTCCAGTGCCTCTTAAGTCATTCCCCTTACAGCACTGTCTTTGAATCTTAATCAAATGCCTTCTTTTTTAAGAAGTTCTAAGCTGGGCAGACCTGACCGCACATTCATTTAACCTCAATTACTACTCTTTCCTATACTCACAATAGCCATTTTCTAAAGAGTGAATCTGTTGATGACTATGAGAAGCATGGTCTGATACTCTGAGGCTCTTTTAAACCAGGACCAAATGTGTTGTTCATCTGCTGACAAGTCCTTCCTTGGATCCTTTACAGTTGCTAGCCCCTGATCAATGGGAAACCCATCTAGTACTCTGATTCTCACCCTTCCCCTCAATCCCTTTGGCTATTGTTTATCTTATTGTTATATGTCTTAGGTTTATTTCAGAACGTGGGATGTCTCGTCTTCTGGAACATGTGGGCCAAATGGATAAGATATTCAAGATCCCACCCCGGAGAGGGGAGGCAGAGACTCTACCTGATAGGCCCTTAGAGGACAGGGTACCAGGCCCCCTGGTACCTGCTCCTCAACATAGGTTAGTCTGGGTAGGGTGGATTGGGAAAACCAAAAAGGCAGATGGGCTCTGGCATACAAAGGGAATTTTGGAAGTGACACCTTTTCCTGGACACAGAGTCATGGCTCCTCATTTCTGGGTAGGGGTGAACCCCTTCTATAAGATCCAGGGGTAAGGTTCCTATCAGATCCCCTCCTTCTACCCATGCTACAAATATCTGCTGAGAGTTGTTTAAGATATAGAGAAAGCAGTAAATACTGGGAGGGAAAAGTAAGGTTTACATTCTGTTTCCAAAGCCAAGGCTATAGACAAGTGATCCCCAAAAGAACTGTTCTCTGGCTTCTTTTATACCCACTGACTGATGTCTCTGGGTCCCAGGTCTACTTCTGACTAAGGCTAGGCTAGGGCCCTAGCAGAATCTTTGGGATTTGGGTATGGAGTAATCTCTAAGCTAAGCCATGCTGAGCCCTATGCCCTGCTCTGCCTCCAGCTGGCGCAGTGTCCGTGTTTTCATCTCCTCTACTTTCCGGGATATGCATGGGGAACGGGACCTATTGCTGCGCTCAGTGCTACCAGCCTTACAGGCCCGTGCAGCCCCCTACCAAATCAACGTACGTGGCATTGACCTGCGCTGGGGAGTTACTGAGGAGGAGACCCAAAAAGACAGGTGTGTGCAGAAGGGTAAGGGAAATGGATAGGTGATGTAGTCCTGGAATACCAGAAACATATGGGCTGCTGAGGGGTTTTAGAGGAGACCCACATGAACATGGGTGGGTGCCTGGAAAAGGTGGGAGGCAAAGGGTCAGGGCATGAGAGTTTTAGGGTATTTTGGAGTTGATATGCATAGATATGTGAGACAAAATAGGTGGGGTAGCAGTTTGGGGGTATTGAAGAAATGTGGGTACTCATCTATTCTTAACTATTATCTAACTCCAGAGTTACCACTCTACAATTAGCTATCTCTCTACCTCAATTTGTCTTCCCTGTAACTGATGGTTCTTGTTCCATTTCCATCATTTAACACTGTTATTCTCATATATTAATTTGTTTGTCCTCTCCTCTCCCCCCATCCAATGGCACTCCTTATCTGTTGTAATTCTCCTTCTCTCTCCCTTTTTTCTCTAGACAATTGGAGTTGTGCTTAGGGGAGGTGGAAAACTCACAACTCTTTGTGGGGATCCTGGGCTCTCGCTATGGCTATGTTCCTCCCAACTACAGCCTCCCTGACCATCCACACTTCAGTTGGGTGAGGCAGCTGGGGAAAGGGGAGGGCATGTAGAAGGCACCAAAAATATGGGATCTAGGCCAAGGAGGTGGGGTCAGGTCTTGCTGGACTCATAGTTTCACAGATTGAGAGTTAGAAAGGACCATGGAGGTTCAAACCCCTCATTTTTACAGATGAGGAAATGGAGATGAGTTGATTTAAGTGACTTGCCTAAGGTTATTCAGGAAGTAAGCAGCAGAGTCTGAACTTGAACCCAGGTCTTCTGATTTTGAGACCCAGCACTCTGCCATTATGTTATGTTCCCTCTCCTGAGGATTTTAGATAGGTGATAGGGAGTTAAGACTAGGATGAAGGGCATATTTGGGAAGGAAGGAACATGTTAGAATGAGGGTTTCCTCCTAAGGATTATGTGTCAATTGGCTGGACAAGCTTAGATCCAATAGGAAGGGTCTATTGGCTTTTTTTCCTTAGCCTCTATAAAGGAAGATTATTGAAGGAATATGGGAACCTGCCTAGACTCTAGAATAAGGTCTTGAGAAAGGGAGGCATCCTTTAGCCCATGGCTCTCTTCACACCTCTCAGGCAAAGGATTATCCATCTGGCCGTTCTGTGACTGAGATGGAGGTGATGCAATTTTTAAATAGAAGTTCCTGCCATCAGTGTTTCTCCCCAGCTCTCATCTACCTAAGAGACTCCAGCTTCCTCAGGTACCTTGTCTGCTATCCACAGGACTCAGCTCCACAGAAACCCTGAACCTTGTTTTTTGGGTACTGTCCTCTTCCTCTCACCCATGGCATATCCTGAATACCGGAAGCTATTCCTTCTTGATCACCCCATAGGCATTCCTGACTGTGATACTAGAAAAAGGAACAGAAGGACAGAAAGAGCACATGGCTTCTCTTTGTAGGCCCAGGATAGCCTTGGATTAATACATATTTCAAAGCATGGTGGTGTTCTGTGGGATCTCCATCCTCTCTGGTGGGAAGCTGGGTTCTAGTCTTATAATTTGGGTTGGGGCATGTCTCTGGTTGGCCAGCTCTGTGCCAGATGCCTGGAAAACTGACTTTGCATCTGAGTCAGAAGAGGCTGCAGAGCGAATCTCAGAACTGAAGAGCTACCTGGACAAACAGGAGGGTGTCGCCTGCCACAGGTAAGATGGAAGAGGTAGCACCTGCTCTGGATTGGGGGTGGGGTGTACAGAAGACCTGCAGTGTGGGTGGTATGGAGAAAGGGTTGGAGATTGGGCTCTGAGTGGTGCTCCTTTTGCCTCTAGGTACTCTTGTGTGTGGGGTGGGGTGGCTGCAGGCCGGCCATATGTGAAGGGACTGGAAGAGTTTGGGCAGATGGTGCTACAACATGTGTGGGAGCAGCTGCAGAGACTCTATCTACAGGTCAGTGATGATCACTGGGAGGGGGCTAGGAGGGGACATTGAGATGACAAACAACATGCACATTGGGGTATTGAAGAGGTTTATAGCAGGTGATTGGTAGGTAGGTTGAGACAGGGGAGCCATGGAGCAGATGCCAGACTCCAGAGATGGAGGACAGCTATGCCCTTCACCCTGAGATTCTCTTCTCCATGTCCATCCTAGCCGGAGTCGGGACTGGAAGATACTGAATCCACTCAGAATGATGACACTGTACAGTCAGCCTTTCAGCAGCTACAGTGTCCACCTAGTCCAGCTCGGCCCCACCTCCTGAAGGACACTGTCCAGCAGCTACAGCAACATGGTGGTAGTCTGTGCCTAGTGACCGGGGAACCTGGACAGGGCAAGACAGCCTTCCTGGTACAGGCAGGGTTGAGGTTGGGAGGAAGGAGGGTGATGGGAGTTATGTATGCTGGGTCAAGAGAACAGAAGGACACAAGACTCTTAAGGATAAGTCTTTGGCTACAGCTTCTCCTGTCCTACCTCCACAGTCATCCCTAGTATCAGCCTTACAGGCTCCCTGTGGGGTCACCATGGGCTCCCAAGTATTCTTCCACTTCGTCGGAGCCCGTCCTGATCAAAGCTATGTCCTTACCTTGCTCAGACGCCTCTGTACTTACCTGCACCTTCAGCTTCAGTGCTCCAGGCCTTTCCCAACTACCTACCGGTAAGCTTCCCTGTTAAGCATTTCCTCACCCTGTCAGACCACAGGATCATAGATTTAGAGCTAAAGAGCTCATCCAATGCTCTGATTATGTAGATGAGGAAACTCAGGTCCCAAGATGTTAAGTGACTTGCTCCATGTAGTACAAGTAGTAAGTAGCATCCCTCCTTGGGATAGGAGGCTGCCATCTCTTCCTGCTCACTGCACTCAGATATCCATGGCGTCTTCTCTCTCCACATGCAGGGGACTGGTGTGGGAGCTACAAACCCTGCTTCCCAAATCTGCTCAGTCCCTACGCTCTGGCCAGACTCTAGTGCTGGTCATTGATGGAGCTGACCAACTAGGGGACCAAAGTGGTCAACTGATCTCAGATTGGATTCCAAAGATCCTGCCTCAGGTATGTGCTGGGGGATAGGGAAATTAACAGATGAAATAAGTAGAGGAATTTGGGAATAATTTTGAATGGCTGTGGGGTGCAAGGACCATCTACCGCCTCACTCTCTTTATTTCTCATTTCCCAAAGAAAGTGCACCTGGTCATGAGTATGTCAGCAAACACAGGGTTGGTGGATATCCTTCAATGTCGTCGAGATGCTCACGTGGTGGCTCTAAGACCTCTGGAACCAACAGCACGAGCGCGGTTGGTGAGGGAGGAGCTGGCCCTGTATGGAAAGCGGCTGGAGGAGACATCATTCAACAATCAGGTTGGGAGCAGAGAGCCCTTGGAATGATGGGATGAGTACAAAGGGAGCCTGAGGACTAATATAAGAGTGAGGTCATGTGCCTAGAATGATAGATTTTGAAGACCAGAACTTCAGGGACCTTTTCTTAGTAGCACTAGGGATACAAAGAAATGCAAAGGACAGTCTCTGCTCTCAAGGTGCTTACAGTCTGACAGGGGGCACAACTTTCAAACAACTATGTATCAGCAAGCTAGAGACAGGATAAATTGGAGGTAATCAACAGAGGAAGGGCACCAGCATTAACAGGAATCAGAAAAGGCTTCTTATAGAAGAAGGGATCTTAGCTGGGCCTTGAAGGAAGCTAGGGAAGGAAGGGGCTACAGTTCTTCCTTGATACAATGTCAATTCATTAAAAGAGATAGCATTTGCAGTTTTAGAAATCCCGAATAGCAAACTTAGGGGAAAGGAGCATAATAATGACAAATCAGAAATGACAGCACGTATTGCAGCCGTCATAGTCTAGTTGACCCTAATGCAAGGAGAAAAGAGCTACTCCAGCTTAGTAGTTTTGTCTCAGGTTTCCAGGTGGTGCTAGGAGTCTCGTTATGTCCTCATCTGAGCAATCCCAACACTGAGAAGTGACTAAGCCCTTAGGCATTATGCTTCTGATGCCCAGTTGGCAAGACTTTAAGGCAGTAGGGAAGATGCTAGACAGATTTGTGTGACGTGGTAGTGAGATGGTCCCATTATTTAGGAGTGTGGAAGCAGGAGAGATCTCTCTTCAGGAGGTCTGCGTTGTGGTGGAAGGGATGTGGGAAGAGCAGAGTTTAGGATGATCAGGAAGAGAGGTCTTAGTCCCTCCTCATCATCAGTTTCACCCACATCTCTCCAGATGCGGCTATTGCTGGCAAAGCGAGGGGCGGCTCTGCCTCTTTACTTGCGTCTGGCCACGGATCACCTTCGTCTCTTCACACTATATGAGCAGGTCAGGTCAGGGGTGGAGATAACTCCCTTTTCCACTGTCTCCCATTTCCATGACCATTGTTTTCCCTTCACCCCATAACCAGTAGTCCATTCTCATCTTCTGATTTTTATTCCTTCATTCCCAACCATTCATCTACCCAATTTCCTTATTCTCTTCCCTCTCCCTTAACCCTCCACTCTATCCCCCTTTCTTTTTCCTATATCCCCATCTCCCTTTTATATCCTTTCTGTTTCCCATGTTCGCTCCCCACTCCAGTCCTTCCTATATCATCTTTATCACATTAACAAATGTATTCTGACCCCTGGACTCTTTCCTAGATGTCTGAGCAACTTCGGACATTACCAGCCACTGTGCCTCTGCTGCTACAGCACATGCTAAGCGTCCTGGAGCAGGAGCATGGCTCTGACATTTTACCTCTTGCCTTAGCCGCCCTCCATGTCACACGCAGTGGTCAGTCCTCAGGGACAGGATAAACAAGGGAGGCACTTGGTAGAAGGGTGGTTTGGGACTCAGCCTGTGAGAGGGGTGCTAAGAATTAAGTTGGGGGCAGAGGGAGGAACGAGATAAGAGTTGAGTTTGAAATGAAGGTGGTCTCCTCAGGGGATTTGGGGAGGATTCTCTTTGTAGGTTTGGTGAGAGATTTGAGGCACTACAGGACTTAGTAATAGATGAATGGGGACACTGTGGGATTTAGTAAAGGATTTGGGAGACACTGTGGGGATGGTCAGAGACTGAAAGTTATACTGGATTGCAGGTCTAACATTGGACCAGCTTCATGGGGTGATAAGTACTTGGTGGGCACTACCCTTGGAGACTGTTGGTTGGGCAGAAGCTATGGCTGCTAGAAACAAAGGAGACCCCTATCCTATGGCGCCCTTTACCTACCTCTTCCGTAGTCTGCGCAGGTAATAGATGGCCCTGCCAACTCAAACCATGCCTACTCTTCTCGGTATCATGTGGTCCTCTTCTCATCTAAGAGATCCCCTACAAACCACTCTGACTTCAGTCCCAAACTCCTCTTCTCCCAAGACAGGATTGAAACCCAGTATATAAGGTTCCCTCCAGTGTGAGGTGGTACAGGTTCCCCATAGCTTGGTCAAAATCTTTACTGTTTGTCTCCTACTTTTACTCCCTGCAATGGCCAGTTTGCTGGGAGTAGGGTCCCTGGAATTTCCTGGAGCCCAGCTGCACCTCCCTCCTGGGCCCCTAAGTTCAGCAGTTGAACTGCGCTATAGGAAGAGACCCAGCCTGAAGACCACAGCACATGTCCTCATTGCAGGTGATTAGAATGGAGCAGTCAAAGCAGGGCATTAAATGAGGGTGATCTTGACCTGGGATTAGGAAAATCATATACCCTATGGGGCCTCTGATCAAATCCCCTTCTTTTCAGGATCTGAGTGGGTGGACTAAGGACTTCTCATGTCCCAAGGGAAACTGGCCAGGGGATGCTAAGGAGCTCACTGTCCAGTGGGATAAAGAACAGTGCCAGGTGCTGGTTTCCAAACCCTGTCCTATATCTAACTTCTTGGATATTCCTACCATCTGTCCCCTACAGTTCAGCTCTGGAGGATGTGTGACCCTGATGACTTGGGTACCTTCCATAACTGCAACCCTGAGGCCCTGAATGACCTGCCCTACCACCTGGTAAAGCCATTTCGCCCACCTCCATGCAAACACTCTAGACCTTCTCTAAATCCCTAGGAACCTCCCAAACCCCTGAACTCTCTACTCACCTCACTTTTCCTCCCTATATTACCCTGTGAGTTCAATGCCCCAATTACATTTCCTGGTCCAAGGTCTCAGCTGAGTAAATGTTCTTCTTTATCACATCTACTGCTAATATCTAACCTTGATCTTGATTGCTGCTCCATAGGTACAGAGTGGGAACCATTCCTTGCTTGCTTCCCTGCTTACCAACCTCAATGTTATGGCTACCTACCTGGAAATGGGCCTACTCTCCCAGTTAGGGGAGGCCCATGCCCTATATGGTAAGTTAAGGATAGCTTCTTTTTATCAAAGGGCCCAAGAACTGGATCCCCTAGGGACATAAAAGAAGGCAAGTTCTTCCATCTTCTCTCTTCCACCTGAGAAAGAGCCATTAGTTTACAAGCTCCTTGAGGGAAGATGCTATCTTTTGGCCTCATTTTTTTTATCCCTAGAGCTTAGCACAGTGCCTGGCACATAGTAGGTACTTAACAAATATTTATTTATTCATTGATTATTGGGTGGGGGGGGTCTAGTCTTGGGAATGTTATTGGGAGGGCAATAAGCACTAGGGAGGACAGGTAGGGTTTATCTTCCACAGATAAAACTCAAGGCCACAAAGAGGCCTTCTCAAGAGGCCTAGCCCACCTCCTTTTTTGATATACTTGGTAGTCTAGGCCTGCTGCCTTTTTTCTTTGGTTCTGGATATGGTGGGGCCAGGTAGTGATTGTCCAACGGGTGCTTATTCCTTTGACTTTCCTTTCCTTTGGATAGCATCTTCAGTCCCTTCAGCATCATCACCCTCTGACCCAGATGTTGCCACATTTCACACATTCCTGAAGCAGCAATCCAAGCTCCTCACCCAGTATCCAGCACTCCTGGCCCAGCAGGCAACCAACCAACCCTCAGATTCACCTATCTGCCACCAGGTTCCAAAACTTACCCAGCCATGGTCCTCCCAGCCCATCTTGCACTGGCTTAACAAGCCCCAGACCATGGGAGCTCAACAAAGGTATCACTTCCATTGATCTATGAATCTCTGCTGGGCCAGTGATATCCAAGTAGCAGGCTTGAGAGGGTGGGGGCAGTCCAGAATTACAGGTAGCCTCGGTGGAAGATAAGGGGGGCACACAGACTACAGTCCTAGATGGGACAGTACTGAGGTAATTAGTCATAGAGTTGATGATAAAGAAGAAACCCAGGATAGCTAGCAAGTGGTTGGTACTCTTGAGGGAAGAGTAGGAGAAGTAGCTAGTAGAGAATAGATTCACTGGAAGAAATGGCACATGAGGCAGTTATCCTTGGAGATACCTCAGAGCTGCAAGAGTGCCTCTTAATAATGAAATACAGAGTGTGGTCATGTTGGTGCCTAATGGATTTGGAACAAACGTGGTCATCTGCAGAGGAGGACAATCAACTCCCTAAGGACGGGGGCCACTTTGTTTTTGTATCCCTAGAGCCTTGCAAGTTCACCCAGAATATACTTCTTGTTAAAAACTATAGGCACTTATTGAGAGATTACTCTGTGCCAAGTGTTAGGGATACAAGGAAAGGCAAAAACAGTTGCCCTCTCTCTCCCCACTCCCCCAAGGAACTCAAATCCTAATGGGGGCAACAACATTTAAATTAATAGGCCAGGGAAATTAGGTGGCACAGTGGATAGAGCAACAGGCCCTGGAGTCAGGAGGACCTGAGTTCAAATCTGGTCTCAGACACTTACTAGCTATGTGACCCTGGGCAAATCACTTAACCCTGATTGCCTCCAATTAAAAAAAGAAAAGAAAAGAAAAGAAAAACTAAAAAAAAATTAATAGGTACACTCAAGAAAACTCATACTATTGGAGGGTTTTAAGTTTTTTAAGGTGCTTTACATTTATTAAATCATTTGATCCTCACAACAACTCTGTAAGATAAGCTAGCATATAGTTCTCAAAGTCATTGAATGAAGTTAATTAAGAAAGGCAAGGAACCTAAAGGTGAGAGTATCAAATGTCATCAGTGTGGATGCTCATATTATAGGGGATGTATTGGAGAGTGTGGACTTGAGTTAGAGACTGGAATCTTTTAAGATGGTAGGAATAGGTGGGTGGATGAGGCACAGAGAAAGATGATGGTGGCTAAGATTTAAAAAGGGGGTGGCATAGCCAGAAGCCTTGGAATTCAAATGATGATTCATGAAGAGTGGGGTAATGGTATTGAGAAGGTAGGGAAGACTTAAGCCCCTGCCTCATCCATTGAGTCTGGGGGTTTGGAAAGGGAGAGTGACAGGAGTCTTGAAAGTCATGCAGTAGAGGAAAGAGGGAAAAATAGGAGGGATAACTGAGGTACACATTAGAGATGGGAAAAGGGTACCCTGGAATGACAAAGCTACTCATTTACACAATAGATAGGATCAACAGACCCCAATTGTTGAGAAAAAAAGAGTGTGATAGTTGTCTTTCCATATCTGTGTATTAATATATTGGTACATATTGGAATGTTCTGTTTACTCTCCCCCTCACCTTCCCCATTTCCCTTCCCTTTTTCCTTTCCATCTACTTCCTCACCCTCCCCATCTCTGTCTCCCCCTTTTCCCTTATTCCCTTCCTACTTCTCCCCCCTTCCCACACTTCTTTCCTTTCCCCCTTTCTCCTTTTCCTTTTTCCTCTCCCTCTTCCTCCC